>NC_047124.1:19986871-20126209 GCF_902500255.1 Thalassophryne amazonica | reverse complement strand
TTCTCCTTTGCTGAGATAATCCATCCCACCTCACAGGTGTGCCATATCAAGATGCTGATTAGACACCATGATTAGTGCACAGGTGTGCCTTAGACTGCCCACAATAAAAGGCCACTCTGAAAGGTGCAGTTTTGGTTTATTGGGGGGGGATACCAGTCAGTATCTGGTGTGACCACCATTTGCCTCATGCAGTGCAACACATCTCCTTCGCATAGAGTTGATCAGGTTGTCAATTGTGGCTTGTGGAATGTTGGTCCACTCCTCTTCAATGGCTGTGCGAAGTTGCTGGATATTGGCAGGAACAGGTACACGCTGTCGTATACGCCGGTCCAGAGCATCCCAAACATGCTAAATGGGTGACATGTCCGGTGAGTATGCCGGCCATGCAAGAACTGGGACATTTTCAGCTTCCAAGAATTGTGTACAGATCCTTGCAACATGGGGCCGTGCATTATCCTGCTGCAACATGAGGTGATGTTCTTGGATGTATGGCACAACAATGGGCCTCAGGATCTCGTCACGGTATCTCTGTTCATTCAAAATGCCATCAATAAAATCCACCTGTGTTCTTCATCCTTAACAGACGTCTGCTCATACCATAACCCCACCGCCACCATGGGCCACTCGATCCACAGCATTGACATCAGAAAACCGCTCACCCACACGACGCCACACACGCTGTCTGCCATCTGCCCTGAACAGTGTGAACCGGGATTCATCCGTGAAGAGAACACCTCTCCAGCGTGCCAAACGCCAGCGAATGTGAGCATTTGCCCACTCAAGTCGGTTACGACGACGAACTGGAGTCAGGTCAAGACCCCGATGAGGACGACGAGCATGCAGATGAGCTTCCCTGAGACGGTTGTGCAAACCGATTGTTTCAGCAGCTGTCCGAGTGGCTGGTCTCAGACGATCTTGGAGGTTAACATGCTGAATGTGGAGTCCTGGGCTAGTGTGGTTACACGTGGTCTGTGGTTGTGAGGCTGGTTGGATGTACTGCCAAATTCTCTGAAACGCCTTTGGAGACGGCTTATGGTAGAGAAATGAACATTCAATACACAAGCAACAGCTCTGGTTGACATTCCTGCTGTCAGCATGCCAATTGCACGCTCCCTCAAATCTTTCGACATCTGTGGCATTGTGCTGTGTGATAAAACTGCACCTTTCAGAGTGGCCTTTTATTGTGGGCAGTCTAAGGCACACCTGTGCACTAATCATGGTGTCTAATCAGCATCTTGACATGGCACACCTGTGAGGTGGGATGGATTATCTCAGCAAAGGAGAAGTGCTCACTATCACAGATTTAGACTGGTTTGTGAACAATATTTGAGGGAAATGGTGATATTGTGTATGTGGAAAAAGTTTTAGATCTTTGAGTTCATCTCATACAAAATGGGAGCAAAACCAAAAGTGTTGCGTTTATATTTTTGTTGAGTGCGTGTATATATATATATATATATATATATATATATATATATATATATTCTAGGGGCTAGCTTCTAAAACCTAAATATTAATATAGAAGATTGTAGTATACGTATACTTAGTTTGTAGTCTAGTAGTAAAATTTTATTGTAGCTAGCTTATGGTTATTATATTATAGAAACAGAAGCTGTGATGTAATATGTATTGGTATCTATCTAAAGTAAACCCTGCTAGTTTACTATAGAAAGATAAAATACATAATTTATATGCTATCAAATGGAAACCTCAAACTAGGCACTATATGTTGATATCTATTAAAGAACCCATAAAATGAAGAATCATTAAAGATCTGCACCACGTAAAATAAAATGGTAAATAACGAAAATAAGATAACGATAGTTAGAAGAGCTACCGTTAAATTAGCCATTAAAAAAATGTCATGTCCGACTTGGTTTTTCTAATCGTTTTTAGCTTCCTGGTTTGTAACGAAAATACAAGTTGCAGACCGATTGTCATGGAAACCAGTCTGATATGGGAAAATATCAGACTGGTAATCAGCCAGTCAGAGCGTGTGTAGCGTCACAGCCATATAATAATAATATTTTTTTTTTTTTTTTTGTATAGTCACACCAGTCACAGGGCCTCTCAAACTAGTTAAAAAACAACAACAACAACAAAAAAACCTGACTTTTACTCCGGAAAATGTGGTATATAACATGCTGCCATCTACTGGTATAGTTGTACCACTGGCTTCACTTTATGGTCGGCTGTACATTCATTTAACATACTAATATTTTGGCCTTGAGTCACTAAAATGTCGACATCTGTTCTTCATAGCATCCATTACCTGCTGCAGAAACACACTACCCTTAAAATGCCTTTGTCACCAGGCGAGCTGTGTCGGAACATATTTCAGTTCTAAATGGAATCAACTGTTCAAGCCCTAGCGCACGCACACGTTCTCACACCTGTACACTCATCTATGCTCGGTGTCCTCTCCCAGCCATCTGGGCCATCCATCAGGCCTCCAGAGCAGGTATATTCCAGGGGGAGTATCTTTTTACAAGAGTCCCATTAGTTTACAGCCGTCTGCTCCCTGGTGCCATCACTTCGTCCTTTAGATGAGTTATAGTGTTCAGGACTCTCTCACAGACTCGAGGTTTATAAGAAGAGATGTTAGGTTTTTAAGATGTGCCGCGATAAGGGTGTTTGTCTCCAATGCGTTGTTGTTCTGACCTCCCTAGCAAAATCACTGGGTATAGTGTCAGCACAGCAGTAAGAAGAGCGGAATGATTGTCCAAACCTTTTCTATTTAGTGGAGGGGGGAACATTACTCATAATGCAGTATTTTGGTTTGGCTGAGGTACTTTCGGTTGCAGAATACACCCTCCTTTGTTTTGGCTGCTGTGTGTGCAGTAACGAATCCACCTTGTGATGTTTTGCCCCAGCGATCGCGCTCCATCTGAACGATGCCTGAATAGTGCATGGCTCCGGCCCGCCAACCGCCTTCCCTCCTGCAGCCGTCACTTCCCCGTTCAGCCAGCGCTGACTGACAGCATGTCTTCCCCTTCTGCTGTCAGTCCTCCTTCACACAGAATCGCGCGTGCAGGCGGGCGGACTGAGTGATGGGCAGGCAGAACCTAGAAGGTCTGTGCTGTTTTGCACATCTCATCATACATTCACATTCATTCATTCATGCTTGTAGCGTCAGCAGTCCTCTTTATCAACAACAGTGTTGGTTGATAAAGTAGCTCCAGGAGTGTGGTCAGAGCTGTATGACTGGAGGTCTATCCAGTTTTGGGTAAAAACGGAGATTACAGTGTAATTTCTATTCTGAGTTGGTTCTTGCAGGAACAACTCCAGGTGGGGCCACTGGCTTTGAGGTGGTAGTTTTAAAGACCAAATGTAAGAGGTTGAAAGTGTTGTGAAGAACACACATTCATCCTGCTTCGGGCACAGTTGATGCGGATTTTATCAGGGCGTGTAATCGCCATCTGCTTTTCTTGGGAACGGTACATGAGGAGCTGTGTTGGGAAAAATTCATGGCTGCGTTCATACTGCAGATCTTCGTGTTCAGTTCTTATGAATTTTTCCATGCTGGCTCCCATTTGTGTTTGTAACAATGTGTATTTGACAGCAGTGTTGGTGCAATTGGCCATATGTTCACATTCTGCAACAACCCCCCAATATGTGCCGTAAATCTACCCTTTGTAGCCCTGGAAGGTTTTTAACGGTAGTGTGGCATCTGCACCATCATCAGGTCTATGGAGGCCACCTACCCCACATGGTCTCCAACTCCCTCTACCCCACTGGCTGCTATTTAACCAAGTCATGTGTGCTCAGCCAATCAGGAGCTTAGAGCAACTGTATGCCTAGGCATTTACCAGTGCCTCAGGAAAAACACCCGTGCACGACCCCACAAAATGAGATAACATTGAATTCATCAACAAAATGTTCTTGTAAAACCAGTAGACAGTTTGCCCCAAAAATTAAAGTCTAGGTAAAAGGTAATCACGCAGTGTTTTTCACAACTGCAAGTTGTGCTCAAGAGAAATGGCTGTACATACAGCAAAACCTTCCGCGTCCTAGAACTCGAGAACCACTAAAGCGTGAGATTTAAATTTTTGCATGAGGAATATTGTACACCTAAAGACCTGCGTGCGGAATTTTCATTAATTTCTGATTATTCTCAGTCATATTTTTGGTGTTTTATTAGACAGAGTTACTACAGAGCTCTGTAGGAAAGAGTCACTATGTTCAAGATAAAACTTACTGCTTATTCTTAAATAAATGATGTTTATTTCTTACACGACTGTTTTAGAATGAGTTAAGGGCTGACAGTCAATATATCAACTTACAGTTGCCTTTAGGGATGATCGCTTTCACAATAAATCGCTTTCAGTCCATTTCTGTAAAACACCACTGTGGTCTTTAGTTCTGTTTTGCCCTCCGACTGTTGTAAGAGTCGTTGAGCATTCTTTACCTCTGAGATATGCGTGCAGCTGTTGCAATGTTCAACAGAAGGTGCACGGTGTCCTAATCGCCCCCTGTGGTCTCTCGCTTAACTCCAGCCAAGACAAAGTGCACCTCTGTAAGTTCATGCATAATGGAGCGCAGTCGACAAACACACAGGAAGCACAGGAAAACGTTCGCCCTTGAATCACACGCATTGTCCTGATGTTACAGGTGCATGTGCGTATTTGTTTTTCTTCACACCAGTGAGGACTTCAATGCCCTTGAGGAGTGTCTGTCTCTCCAGACCAAACCCCTGAAGTCTGTCTGCCAGCGTGATAAACACCCTCACTCCTGATCACACAAATCCAATGCACTATACATGTCGTACCCGAGCATCAGTAAGGAGATTCTCTTTTTCTTCTGCTTGCACGTCTGTATTTTTATTTTTTCAATAAATATCTCTGGCAAAATAGACTATAAAGGCCTGTGTATTGTTCCTATAAGGACCTGGCAAAGAATGCCTTCACAATTTGAAATATTTTTCAGTATTGTAAATTTTTTTTAATTCCCCTGTGCAGGTTGCAATGACAGATCTGTCAGTTAAAATAGTTGCACTCTCCCGCCCGCTTAATTTTGTTCCATGAAAAATGCTAATCCGAACAGCTAGTCCCAAATTGCCTTTGGACAGCTTGTAGAACTTTTTTCGCCCCCACATTGTGACAAGTGCAAGCCGAGCAAAAACAACAGATTAATTTTGGAAATGTCAGGAAACGCCTTTAATTTATTCCAGCGTGGGTTTTGGCTGTCTCATTCATAATGCACACGAGCTGCCCCAGAGAGTCAGATATGTTTTCTGAGAGATGAGCTATCTTCACGCTAATGAAGAGACGTCTGCGATTTAGCCCGTGTGTCAACTCGTCGTGCGCTACCCTTTTCTGTCTCTGCCTACTGTGGGGAAATGGAATTTTATTCTCAGGAATCATTATTCCTCAATAAATGGAGCAGAGACAAACAGGGCTTTATTGTTAACAATCAGGAAATGGAGCTATAGAGATGCTTTCCAGTAGAATTAAGGCATCTTTCATAGACGGATTATGGATTGCATATTTCCTTTTTAGTGCAGCAGATAACAGAATATTTACAGAGGCATCCTTCAAATGGTGATACAAGCACCAAATTTGGCAAAAGTACACCTTAGATATTACTCTTTTGAGAAAAAAAAAGACGACGGGCCACTTGAATTTTCAATAGGCGGCCACATAGGGGTCAATTGAAGAATTACATGGGGTCAAAATATAAAAATGCTCCAGTCATATTGAAAATTATACCACATTATTTATAGTTTTATTTTATTTGTAGGTATAGTTTGGACTATCTATGACTGAATTCTATAGAGTTATGGGGTAAAAAAAACCAAGAATGTACAGGGGTCAAAAGTTAGAGTTGCACCAATTTTGTTCAGAGTTGATGCAAATTATTGGTTGAGTTAACAGGGTTTCAAAAAGGAATAGTTTGCCCCATGTATCATGCTTAGTTATCGCGTTATGGGGTAACATATGTCACATGCCATAGAATTCAATGGATGTCAACATTATTTGACCTTTACTTTAGAGACCAAGCATTCAACACAGTCAAAACTATTCCATTTATTAATCCAAGTAGCTCAAACAACAATTTGCACCATTTTTACTAAAATTGGAGCAACTTTAACTTTTGACCCCTGTACAAACTGAAATCAACCTTTGTCACCATTCTTAAGGTTTTTACCCCATAACTCCAGAATATTCAGTCATAGATAGTCCAAACTATACCTTTTTGGAATCTTTATGATCAGACAAATAATGTGGTATAGTTTTCAATATGATTGATGCATTTTCATATTTTAACCCCTGTGTAATTCTTCAATTGAACCTACGTGGCCGCCTATTGAAAATTCAAGTGGCCTGTTGGCAATGTCTAAGGACAATAATTTGTGCTGGATTTGGTGCTTGTATCACCATGTGACATATTGTTTCAGTTATATATGCACTATATGAAGGAATTTCAGAGCTTTATTGCCCAGAGCTAATTAAATAGAACTAGAATACATGCTGGGGGTGGGGGTGTGGAGGAATTCTTCTTAGCAGAATTCACTGCTGTCCTTTCTTGTAGTACTACTCCACTCAGTAGTACTCTGACAGGTAGCAGCAGGTCATGCGGACTCCCTTTGGGGTAACTGATTTGGATTCAGTGGCAGTCGAGCTCACTGCTGGAAAGTGTTTGGACAGCAGCAGCTGCATGAATCAACACTGTGTATTCATTTGGCATATTCATTTGTGTATTCATTTGCCCTTTGCCCTCTCTGCACGTGGCAGCATTCTTGAAAACATACACACCACTTCCTGACATTTTTCACGCATGCACATCCACAACGACAAGCGGACGACGCACGTGATTGTGGTTCTTCTGCAGCGTCTCTGCAGGAATGCTGCAATCGAGAGGACGGGGTGTGCAGTGGGTCACTGCAACATCAGGAGGCTGTGAATTAAGACTGTTAACCAACTTTCACCTCGTGCTCCTTCACTCGTTTCTATACCCCCTACGGTGAGATTAATGCCAGGTGGGGGAAATATAACATAGTTTAATTAAGTCAGAGCCCACAAGATTCATGGACTCATTTTCTTGCCTGACAGTGCAAATGAAGGTTCAAAGGGTGGAAGGCATGAGGATAGACCCTCTTAGCTATCTGTCTGGAATTGCAACAGGTCCACTTTGATTCTTACCATATTTTAACAGTGAGTGTCCTGTACTGTGTGCAGTGGCTAAATTTATGGCGTCAAATTTTCAGTGTGATGAAAGCCCAAAATTACAGCGTGCAAGAGTGGAACTTTATGTCTGATTTAAAAATACAGCCTTGCAAATTGTCAGATTTCATTACTTTTGTTTGTAGCTACGTGGTGTTGATGATCCCACTCATCAGTGTTGAACACAGGTTTGTTATATTTGCTCTGCAACTTTAAAGATTCCTACACAAAATTGCCAAATTTTGCTTTGTGTTGAAATCTAGTTATTACTGCCGCCGTTGTGGTGAGAAAGACTGTCTCTTGATCAGTTCGTGGATGGGATAGCTGCATCCAGGGTCGCTCTAGGGATGCCTGTGCGTGAGATCGTTCAACATGGGAGTGTCATTGCACACCAACAAACACACAGAGATCCTTAGTCTGGTCCGATGTCTGGGAAATCCTAGACAGTCTGGGTCTGCAGCTTTCATCCGCCTTCACAGCCGTTGAGTTACAAGCCATCACCACCTCCGCCTGATCTTCTTCCGAGGACCTCTTGTTTCCCAGAGCCCCGTTAGCGGTCATGTTCAGGGTTCCTGTTGGGCCTCCATGGTACACAAGGGCACACAAGGTGTCCATCATATTTCATCCCAACAGGCAATCCCCTACCTCATCCGTTATCCAGGTGTCATGACGTGAATGAGGTGTTGTATTTTGACACCCAGTTATTAAAGTAGCATTATTTATGTGGTATATAACAAAATTACAGCTAATTTTACTGTTCATGAAGTATTTATTTTGGGAGGAATCCATGGCAACTAGTCAGGTTTGTCCATGAGATCTTGCATACAACATGAAAGAGGTGTAACGCATGTACGCAATTGAAAGGTTCAACTTTCATGATGCCTTTGTTGAAACTGGAAATTTGGACTTTCCGACTTCCAACTCTGGTTAAAATAAATATATGAATCTAATGAAGCTATGAGAAAATGTTATTTTTCCCACTGATTCATTCTGGCAAATTAAGTAGTAAAAACATATTTGTTAGTTTTGGCAGCTGACACATTAGGTGAGTGAGTTCTTAACTTTTTTGGCACTTACAGTCACATTTGGAGGTCTATCTTGTTTATTTGGCTCCATGATGCTAACATTAGCATGGTGTAGCAGTACCATTCGAGGGTCCAAGTAGTGCACCAAGGCTCCGTGTTTCTGGACTTTAACTCTCTTGTATAGGCCCTGAGGCCCGTTTGTGCCGGTGCTTATCTCCAGTTTTGGCAGCGTTCAAGTGGATGAGAGTATACGAGTTCCTCTGGATGGAACCCCAGTCCGACACAGGTTACTTCCCCAGCCAAGGCCAGTACCCATTTACAGTTGGGTGGACTGAGACTATGTAGATTAAGTGTGTTATCCAAGGACACAGACAGGTAGTGTGAGCGGGATTCGAACCCAGGTCTACATATTGGCAAGCAAGTGCCTTATCCACTCATCCACCTGCTCTACAGAATTTAACCCACATGGGTCAAAATTCTGAATTGTTCCCAGACAAAGTGGATGTTGTTCATGTTGGTGATAGAGATGATGAATGCTGTATTTGAATATCGAAGAAAATCTTTATGATTGATATGGTTTGAAAAAATCAAAATGGACTTTACTTTTAATGGCCCATGTTATGTCTGAGAGTTTTTTTTTAAAGAAGTATTCATCTGTACATGTAGCATTGAAGTAATCAAAATCCTCCCATACTGTGGGGCTCTGGCTCCATACATGCCAACAAAGTTGTGCTTTGCACTAGATCACTGTATTGAATTTCTATATCATTAAAGTCACTGGGGACAAGGTAAGGGAGATTTTTTAAGTGGAAGATGCTTAGGAACTGTAGTGAACAAATAGCTACTCTCATCAGCCGAACAAGCCCTAATGCGTTTCACTCAATTTAGCCAATGGATATACCCCATTGCTGTTTAGCTGATTGCCATTTCCTATTCTGCTATCTGCCACTGACTCTCCATAGCATTCGCCTTGAAGAACAGGCAAGGCAGAGTCATTTGGCAGCACGAATCAATACTGTTCAGTCTGTACGAAGGCCTTATCAATTTCCAGCTGGTGCCTTGAATAAGACTCTAGGAGGAATTTGGCTTATTCATTAGGTACATTTGCTTTTTTTCTCCCCCACAGAAAGGTTTTTTAAGCCAGTGCTGTTTAATTTTCACTAAAATCAATTTCACCTCTTCCCTTCACTTTGGGAATGCAGGTAAAATGGTGGCAGTGCAATTACAACTGAAGAGACTTTGCATTGTTTTTTTTTGTGTGTGTGTTTTTTAATGGTTTTCAGTTTGGCTGCGGAAACATGTCTTCTTGAATGCTAATGGGAGAGTTTGTAGAGCTCAGGCAGGAAAATACATATTTGAGAATAATGGTGTTAATATTAGCACAGACCCCTCCAGGAATCACCTGCTTCTGAAGATGTAGTGCTGAAGAACACAAGCTTACTGCGTGAAGGTTCTGAGTTTATTGGTCAACATGGTCGTTAATTTGTTTCACTTCATTTTTAAGACGAGGTAAAGTGTATACATTGGAAATCGGTGTCATGAATTACTTGGAAAGTATCCGGTTTAGGGTTAGGTTCAGAGGTTTCTGTAAGATAGGAACTACTTTGGGTCTGTTGGAAGAGTTTTGATTTGGACCAAACCTAGAATGTTTAAGCATCAGACAAGAACAAAAGCATTTGATTGATGATGACGGCCAAAATTTTGGTTTAATGGACACATGTAATGGATATTTAGAATAGCTAATTGTTTATAGAGATACACTTTATACTACAAAACAAAAATGAACTCTTATATGCCATAGCCACAAACTCCAACTAACAAAGTCCAAGGGCCCCACTCCTACTTCTTCTCTGTAGGAGTGGTCATGGGCTGGAATGCTAAACTCTGCAAAGACTAGTTGGGTCTTGTTGACCCGCACCACCATGTCTTTACCTATTAAGCATAACTCCAGATAAGAAATCCAAGACCAACAATAGCTCCGCCGGCCTCAGTGGTGACAGTGGTTCACAATCCTGGTCCTTGGGACCCTAATGCACATTTTTTCATTTGTCCGTGATCTGTCTGAACCAGATCACGTGTGGTCAGCTAATCAACAGTTGGTGGAACAAAGGAATACACTTTATTCAGATTATTAAGTGCAGGTCAAGCAGAGAAAATGGAAAAATTGCAATACCTAGGGTCTTGAGGACTGCAATACCTAGGGTCTTGAGGACCAAGATTGGGAAACTCTAACATACTCGTATATCATATGCTATTGCTCACAAGACGTTTTGACCTTAGGTGATCTTGAAAGGTCAAATTAATTTAGAATGGCTACTTTGAGTAATTGGTTACAGAAACAGATGTGGTTCATATTGGCAGATCTGTCACATGCCCTTTTGACTTTGGATGATCTTTAAAGGGCAAACACTTTGGTGCCAGTATGGATTAAAGATGGTGGGAGGAGTTGTCAAGGAGAAAGTGGCTCAGATTTAGGCAGAAACGATCAAACATTAAGGCCCACACATAACCATATATTACAGTGTCTAAAATTTGTATCACCCTGAAAAGGTGTGAGTATTACTTTCTGCATGTCCTGTCTTGTTGTAGCTGTTTTGTTTTTTAGCCACAAAACAATATTTTAGGGTTAAAATGAAATGTTTGTGTAACTTGGCTGTCCCATATAGGTGTCAAAAATAATGTAAAATGTTACTTATCTACATGTGGAGATGACACGAGCAATGTAAAGTTGGATGAGCTGTGCACACATATTTGCAAAGCACTAGAACAAACGGCAGCTTTCGTTGTCTGTTTTCCAGGGTTACCCGTACATTTTCTTTACCGGTTTCTACAGAAACAAATCAAATGATTGATCTCACCAAGTGGAAGAAAGCATTAAATTATGGCTCCTGTTTAATGCATTGCTGTCTTTTGTAGAGTGAGATAGAAGACATTTCAGTGTTGGGATTGACGTCTTATACGCCGGTCGTGATGAACCTGTCAGACCTAGGTATCCCATGGCAACCAACAAGGGAAATTTTTTGCAGGTTGCCCCATTGACCAGATGAGCTGCAGTGAAATACACACTTGGACACAGGTGACTAATGAAGCTGCCTCATTGTACGAAATGGGGCTAGAAACTCTTGTAGTAAAAAAAAAAAAAAAAATTTCCAGAATTGATCCTTCTAACACTCATCCAGCTATTTTAGATTGACTGAAAGATGTTGCCATAGGTACTAGATGAATAACACATTTACTCTTGAGGTACTGTTGGCGCATAGATGAACGTAATGTGCAGCACCAACTATTTATTTATTATTTTTTTCCTGGGTCTTCGTGGGTCCAAAGGGAACTACTCTCTGCCAGTTTTAAAAGTTCAATTTGCACCTCTCCATCCGATTTATTTCACATTATAGCCTGCCAGCCCTCCCACCTGGCCTGGGGAGAATAGAGTCCATAATCCACTGCTGTACCTGTGAGATAATTTCAGGGAAAGCTAAGAGACTGACAGGGATGGAGTGAGTGGTCATAGATTCAGCTGTCAGTATGCAACACCAGTACTTTGAAAATTGTGAATGGAGTCATTTTCAGTTACGGTAAATGAATTTGTTGTGTGATGACGACTCTTTTGGGGAAAAATGTAAAACAGTACGAGGTCTGTCCATAAAGTATAGGTCCTTTTTATTTTTTTCAAAAACTATATGGATTTCATTCATATGTTTTTACGTCAGACATGCTTGAACCCTCGTGCGCATGCGTGAGTTTTTCCACGCCTGTCGGTGACGTCATTCGCCTGTGAGCACTCCTTGTGGGAGGAGTCGTCCAGCCCCTCGTCGGAATTCCTTTGTCTGAGAAGTTGCTGAGAGACTGGCGCTTTGTTTGATCAAAATTTTTTCTAAACCTGTGAGACACAAGGAGATTTTTTTAATGAAAGATGTGCGGACGGGTCCACGCGTCGGCTCGCAGCCGCCGCGACGCTCCGCCACAGGAAAAACACCTCTGTTGAAAGCCTTAAGGACAAGTTGGAACATGTCCAGCTGTTAAACAATTTCTCATATACTCACTCCACTGAAAGCCATCAAAAGCCGCCTGGATTTTACAAATGGTTATCAACACGGAGGTGTTTTTCCTGTGCCGCCGACTGCCGCCGACTGCGCCGGCTGCGTCCCGACGCGCGGACCTGTCCGCACGTCTTTCATTAAAAAAAATCTCCTTTAACAGTGGAATATCCGGATAAAATGCTGAAACCGACTTCTTCTGAAACTTCTCTGTTCTCTCACGATGTCCTGGATCAATAGAGCCTGAAATGTGGAGGTTTTCAGCTTGAAACAGGCTGATGACGGCGCCTGAGAGCGCAGCACGACGTCTCGCACCGTGGGAAGTCCTTAAAGCGACAGTGTCACCTCAAAATCTCTCATCAGTCGTTAAAATTTTCACTGAAAACCAGCTTAATTTTTCGAACCATGTCCACTTCGATGTGTCTCACAGGTTTAGAAAAAATTTTGATCAAACAAAGCACCAGTCTCTCAGCAACTTCTCAGACAAAGGAATTCCGACGAGGGGCTGGACGACTCCTCCCACAAGGAGTGTTCACAGGCGAATGACGTCACCGACAGGCGTGGAAAAACTCACGCATACGCACGAGGGTTCATGCATGTCTGACGTAAAAACATATGAATGAAATCCATATAGTTTTTGAAAAAAATAAAAAGGACCTATACTTTATGGACAGCCCTCGTATTTCCTACTGTTGATGTTTGAAGGGTTAGTGGTCATTTGTTCATTTTTTTTTTCTTTTTTTTTTTTTGCTGCTTATCTGGGTTGCAGTGGCAACAGTCCACGCAACTCGTTCCACACTTCCCAGTTCTTGGCCTAGTATGCTAACATTTCCTGGAAGATTTGGAGGCATTCCTACACATAACGATAAGTCACAAATGCCACGCATCTAAATTCGTGACCGAGGATCATGATTTGGGGCAGAGGCGTCACGAACTGTCGCGATCTGTTACGATGCGTTACGATTAATGGCACAATTCGCTGGTGAATCATCACGAAGCATAACGCATGGTCACAAATATTGTCCCCGCGCTGCTCCACGGCATTGCTAATCATCATGTGAAAGCAAGTGACAACTTGTGTCAGTTGTTGACAGCTTTTGTGTCGATTTTTGACAATTTGGGCCATCATGAATACGCTACGAATGCTGTCACGCTCTAGTATGAATCTTCACTAATCACCACATATCGACACGCTCAGTTGCAAACTCCACAAATTGAGGCTGATTTCGTGGAAGATTTTTTTTTGTCACCCAAAAACATACTCCAGGAATATCCCAAATGTCACGAACCGGCACGTGGTGCAAAGAACCCTATTCAGATTTGTTAAGTCACGTTACAAATGTCACGAATGTGCCACGAATAACGGAAATATGACATTCATAACGCATCGTGCCGATGTGTAAATGCAGCATTAGACAGGTAGGAGACATAATCCTTCCAGCATGTCCTGGGTTTTTCTCTGAAGCCTCCTCCCAGTTGGTGGCGACCAGAGGGTGTCCTCACCAGTCCCTCCTGAACTTTCAAGTTTCTTCCACTGTCCCTGACTCTAACCCAACATACCCCCTGCAGGAACCTCATTTCTGCTGTTAGTATCGGCGATGTTATTCTTTCAGTCATTGCTCATTGAACGTCATGAGGGAGGATAAGAGCGTAAATTGACTGGTACATCAAGAGCCTCGTCTCCTGGCTCAGCTCTTTCTTCAACACAACAAGCCAGTACAGCGACCGCAGGACCTCTGATGTAGCCTCTGTCTGTTGATCTCATGCTCTGTCTTACCCCCACTTGTGAACAGAGAAACTTGAACTCCTCCACATGGGGCAGAATCTGTCCCTTGACCCAGTGAGAGAAACGAACATGAACCTATTTATGTCTCTCACTGATGTCCACAGATGTATAACAAGTTTCAGTAGAGCAATTGCACGCTATCCTTTTATTTGTTTATTGCTAAACACAATGTAGCCAGTGTAGAAGCTAAATTTTATACCGCCATTTGGCTCATTACTATGATGATGTCTTCCCACTGTTAGAATTTGCTGAAGCGAGATGATATGGTCATTATGCGCCTCCTACTGGCATTTCATCAAAATGATTTTTCTTCTTTGTAATCATGATTACGACGGGCTGTTAAGGCATGTTTCTGTTTCTGGCTTGTTGCCGCTGCTAAGAAGGTAATATTTCATGTCCCGATTGTACTACCAGGCTAACTGTCATGACATTTGTTGGAACAGTGGAGCCTGAGCTGAGAAGGAACTCAAATTTTGGAGTGGATCCTTGGCAGGCGTCGCGTCTATCGCCCCCCCTCCCCCCCAGTTTTTAAAGGTGTTCTGAGAGACATTATACAAATATAGCAGCCAGCTACTTTTTTCTTTATTGTAAACATTTGTTGGCTTGATGGCATCCTGTGCCGAGAATGGACCCGCACTCTTTCTTTTCCCTGAACTTTTCCGTCCCATTTACATTCTGTCTCTACGTGCATGTTTCGTACATGGAATGCTTAATTATATCTGAGCCCTATCCTATAAAACTGTTACCCCTTCTTTTTATAAAGCAATGCTCACTACTCCTCCTCTTTTTTTGTTCCCCAAGATGGTGGATGGTTAGACATAGAAATACTTACTAGACAAATGTACAAAAATCATACTTTTGAGGCTAAAATGCCCTGACCAAGAATGTGGTTGGACTAGAATTGAGAATATTCTGTCTTTTCTTGCATAATGGGTTGTTAGAAGTGATAAAAGGCTCCAAATGCTGCTCCTTGTGGTCACTGAAGGGTTGTGGAGTGGCCGAGGTGGGAAGCTTTGCCTTCAGTGCTTTAGTGGTTTTGTTTTCTGTGTTTAAGGGTCTCAGGCTGTATGTTCCAGGATTTTCAGCTAAACCTGCTATGTTTGCATTGTGTTACAGAAGAACTACGGAAACTTAGCTGGTCGGGAATCCCACGACAGGTTCGACCGATTACATGGAAACTTCTTTCGGTAAGTGTGTAAATACGGACACTCCAGTCCCAACACACAAACACAAGAGCAGCTAAAACACACACACGCTGTCATACTGAACAGCCCTAAACCTGAACACAGATCCATCAAGTACAAACGTGAAGATGTACATAAGCACTTTCGTGCACGCACACATCAGTTGAATTGCAAATTACACACGCACAGTCATTGTCACACACATTCTCTCAGCCTCCTCCTTTTTTTGATTTATGAAGACTGGTAAGTCCCGCTTTTTTCCCCCTCCAGAGTTCAATAGGGAAAATTAATTGCGAGGCACAAATAATTTATTCATGAGACACGCGGTGTGTTTACTCATTAAGCCATTGTTGTGGCGTACAGCTCCTGGTCTGCAGAGAAGAAGACTGGCTTTTTGAACACCATGACTTTCCCATTAATTACTGCACAATAGCTAATGTGCTGCAGAAAATGTCATTAAAGGTGCACATGTGTGCACGTGCAAGTGTGCTCATTCTTTATTTATATTTGGCGGTGGGAGGTTACCAGCTGGGCGACTTCGCCATTAGCGGCCGCTTTGCTTGGTCCTGGACTGAAGCGACTCTGAAGTTGGAAAGTGTTGAGTTTAATAATTTCAACAGTGACAAACAGGAAGGGGAGGGGCACTGAGCTCTTAAGCAGACAGCATGTGAGTGCGTTTGTGCGTCTGAAGGTCCGAGCTAATGTACCGTGCAAAACAGGTTTTCATGCAGCTTTTTTTTTTTTTTGCTGTTGTGTGATTGTGTCTGTCCTTGAGATGGTGTGCTTTTGTATATGTTCATGTAGATCTGCAGCATATAGAAATAAAGGTTTTATTGCTATTACTGTTCCGGCAGTAGTGAATTGCCAGCTGCATACAGAGGTGCCCTGTGGCCTTTCTCTAAATGATGGCTGCACTGCCTCTGCTCCCCTGCAAAGCCGAACATCGAGGCAGTGAAGGCGGAGAATGGAGAAGGCATGAAAAAACAGCATAAAGTAACAAAATCCGATTTAGAAACAGTTCAGAGTGGATTTAGGAAAAAAGTCATGTTTGGCTTTTGGGGGTTAAAATGGCATAGATGATCCTCCTGCACTGTATTCTTCTTTTGTGTTCTCCATAACACTTATTTTAAGTCCTGTAGTCAATTTCGTACCGCGAGATGTCACGCTAAAGAAACCAGCATGTCAGACCAACATACCAGCTTTCCTTTGCCCTCATATTAAATGGGCAATGTATAGAGTTTGGCTGATCTGGATCTTTTGGGGGCCGATACTGATATTAGGGAGGAAAAATGTTTACGGTACTGCTGATATATACATAACGAAATGGCAGTGATTGCTAACATTTTGTTAATCAAACTGTTAAGATAAAAAGATATAATTGAGGCTTCATGTTTTTCCAGTGTAAGCATGAACTTTATTATAAATATATCCAACAACCAACCAGCTGCCATCACACTGCCTTCACTCAGATTGACTGTTGCCGTATGTGTGGCATCACTCAGCATTTACATGAAATCGATTTATCGTCTAATTTAGCCTTGCCTAGCTGGCAACGTAGTGTCCACTTGCTTTTTGTCGCTTTAAAACTCCCTCTCTGATTGAAGATGAGGGGCAGCTGGTCGCTTTCCATCTATGCCTTGTAGCAAATGTGACCAAGGGGTGATGGGGTGCCAACCATGCTTGACAACACTGTAAACAAAGTACATAATGGCAACAATTCCAACAGCCGAAGTCCTTTTTTTTTTTTTTTTAATTTGGTACAATAAAAGTTTTCATATTGACAAAAATATTCAATTCCATTCAATTTATTTCATTTATATAGCACCAAATCACAACAAAGCTGCCTCAAGGCGCTTCAGTGGTAAGGAAAAAAAAAAAAAACTCCCTCTGATGATTTGAGGAAGAAACCTCAAGCAGACCAGACTCATAGGGGTGACCCTCTTCTTGGGCCATGCTACCTACACAATTGATAATAAAAATATACAGGAAATTTTGGGAGTCCAAGGCTTGCAGAAGAAGACACCCACTCGCACTCCTGGATGGAGCCACACCTTAAACAGAGAGGTAAAAAAACAGACAGAAATACGACAAATAAGGAAAAATCGAAGAAATGCTAAGGTGATCGCTGGCCACTAGCCCTAAACTTCACTAAAAGACCCAGACTTAAACAACCCCCAAAAATAATACAGTAACCCATGTTTGTGAAAGGCTTGTCACCAATATATTAGTTGGGCTCTAATTTTGGTCTAAATGGATAAAAGTTGCACTGAAAATAGCGAAAATGTGTTGAAACTTTTTATAAAACTCACTTTTGTATTTTGAGTCCTATCCCTAACCTGGTTGCACAATATAAGTATTGATCCTTCTTTTGGGCCAGACATGATTCTCCCAGGTAGGAGTAATGAAATGCCAAGGTACAAATTACGGTGGGGGGGTCCTCGGAATACAAGTATGGCTTGGTTTGAGTTCAGTTGCATTATTTTTAAAAGAGGATACATAGCATTTAGATAGTATTTTGTGCTTTCACTTTCTACTTCCTCACGATAGCACTGGTCAAAACGTGCGTGTCGACAACTGATTTTTAAGGCTCACAAACAAGAGCTCCTGCTATTTAAAGAACGTGAGTGTCAGGTGTGAAAATGACAAATACGTCAATGGGACACTAGTATTGACACTGAAGCTGTT
Source organism: Thalassophryne amazonica (assembly GCF_902500255.1). Lineage (NCBI taxonomy): Eukaryota > Metazoa > Chordata > Actinopteri > Batrachoidiformes > Batrachoididae > Thalassophryne > Thalassophryne amazonica. The sequence goes on along the minus strand of NC_047124.1, from coordinate 20,108,329 downwards.
ACCATGCGGTGAGTAGAAGATAGGGCCCTAAATATTTGTTGTCTTGGAGGGTATTTGTTGACAGATGATGTTGATATGTATGTAGAGGATGCTTTCATTGTCAGTACGTTTTTACATTTTAGAGTCCTGTGTATAGTTTAAAGTATTCCAGGGATACATCCAGTGTTTGGATTCAAACTTAAATTGGACATTGTCACAAGAATTCATATATTCTGCAGTTTGACTGCCTTTCCTGCCCTGCCGTGGGTATGATCCATTGGATAAATAGGAGGGATCTGGCTGAAAAATCCATTGTCTGGCTCAAACACACATGTGAAAACACACACAGGCACGCGCACACACGTTGAGACTGTCAGCCCACACTGTGTTCTGTAAAGCTTGCAGAGGCACCTAATAAAACTTCACTCCAGCAGTGTCCCTTGTGCCCTTGTCCTGCTCACTAGCGTGCGCCAACTTATTCGATTTTTTTTTTTTTTTTTTTACTACTTCTCCTCCTCTCCTTCTCCCCTCCAGCAGGCATCCTTGAGCCAGATTCTTCTTTACCTGACAGTAATGAGAAACAACTTCTCCCACTGCGGTCAGTGTACACGTACAGCTCCCCACACCCTGCATTGACAACCACCTCGCAAAAATTGTACATGGCTTTCACCAGTGTTATTAGCCAGTGTGGAAATTAAACCGGGGGGGGGATGAAAACACCCCCGAAACAGGCCAAGAGAGAGGAAACAATTTTGAGCCTCACTGGATAACGGTCTCCACCTCACTCTCGCCCCTGGCTCCAGAAACGCATCTGGTTGAATTTCCTATTATTTCTAAAATAAATCCTTATTCCATTTGTTTAAAGAGCACTTGGCGTCTGAGCCTGCAGGAGAAGAGAGTAGAAATTAAATGACTTTTTCTGGTTTGTGCAAAAAAATGTCAGCCCATGGCTATATGTACATTTGCTAATGGAGTGTGTCTCTTAAATGTCAAGTGGTGGGAATGGAGGAAACTCACTGGCTGTGGAAATATTGATGAGGCCAGTAGGTTACAGTATCCACTGTCACTTACATATCAAATGATTAGCAATTGTATCATTTCTCAATAATATTATATCCAAGTTGACAAATAGAAAGTTTCCGCTTATTAACAGTCAAAAAATAGAAACACCAAATACTGGCCCCAAAGAAAAAAAAAATCAACCCACGAAACGTCAGTAGAAGTATTCTTTAACATAATGCATCTATATCATTATTTTACACTTAAAAAGTCAGCAAACATAGGATCTAAGAACATTTCCAGGTCTCTGAATACCTACCTGTTGGAGTAATGAAAAGAAACAGTATGGTACTATATGGGAATTTTGTTTACAGTACTCTTAATTCAAAAACAGAGTGATGCTAGACAAGTGAGGGAAGCTTCCAAGACAGACAAATGTGATAAGGTCCATTTTATGCTAGAATCATGGAAATTATGCTAAAAGCAGAAAAATGTGTGCGAGTGTGCCCAAGGGTGTATTTAACAATTCCAAACGATTACCCACATGAAGCTACGTCATGGCTGTCATTTTTCAAGATGGCCGCCACATCTTCAGATGTGGTTTTGTGTGATGTTGGCCCTTCAAGATAAAACAGAACACACAAAGTACTAACATGCTTGTAAAAGTTGAATATTCTTTCCTGTTGTCCACGGTGAATGTTTGTCATGTTTTACTTCAATTTATGTTTATTCTGGTATAATTTCATAAGGTCTTATAGCAAAGGTAATTCTATTCTTACATCTATGACAGGAACTCACCATCATTCCAAATGAAACCAATTTGCTCATTTTAAAGACTTGTACAAGAAAATTCCATTTTTAAATGAGAGGCCCTCATAATTTGACAGGTTACGGTGGCGACCATCTGGGAAAAGGCCACCATCTTGGAATTGTGAGTGGCTAATGGGTCAGATTTGCAAGGTATGCCATCAAGTGCAGTTGGTCACATTGGCAGGGCTGTTACAGGGGAACCCCATAACATGCCATGTCATTTTGGTGTCAGTTTTGAAAAAAAGGCAGCCATCTTGGAATTTTGAGTGGCTAATCCATCAGATTTACAAAGTATGCCATAAACATCACTTATGCCAAATTTGGCATTTTCATCAAGATTTGCATGATTTTCTTCTGTTATCTCCTACACCAAGGAGCTTAAGTCCAATGCTTTCAGTAAAACCATAAATTCCAGACTGTCTTACTCCTCACTTGGGATCTTCTACAGGCAAAATTCCGCATGCACATTTTGATTTACTCTAATAGTATCTGCACCATAAGTGGCAAATGTGATGAGTTTTCCATCAAAAAAAAAATTAAATCTAAAATTAGCATTCATAGAGCAAGATGAGATCCAGTATTAATTTAACACTATTTGATGCAGCTACAAATGATCTATGATAGTCCATATTTTTGACTGTTTGAGATTAATTTCAGTGCCTTATCCAGAATATGACATATTTTTTTTTCCCAGAAGATTTTCTCTGTTTGCAGTTTTTGTTGTTATTCATTCAGTTCATGATCTTGCACCAGCTACTTTACTTTTCCTATCAGCCTTGAAGCCTTGCAGAGCAGGAAGTCAGTGTGATAAGAAGTTGGGCTACCAGTATGTAGACCATGGGTTCTATTCCTGACCACACTACTTGTCTGTGTCCCTGGCCACCCAGCTGTCAATGGGTACTGGTCTTGCCTGGGGAAGTAACTTGCTTTGGACTGGCATCATGTCCAGGAGGAGCCATAGACTCTAATTCACTTCATGCTATCAAATCTGAGGACAAGCACCATTGGGCCTTGGGCCCTGGATAGGACTTTCTTCTTGTGAACACAGCTTGGGGCTCATGTTATGTCGGGCAGCATTCTGAATCAGTTGTCCAATGCCCACACTTCTTGCGGCTTGAGGTTTGCACAAAGTCATGATTTTAATTTACTTTGTATTATATTCTATTTTAGTCTTCCAATCCTGCTTTTGTGTTTGTGGTTAAAATCTACATATTTTGTTGGTCAGAGTTGCACATTTTTATAACTCTCTTGTCTTTTGCTGACAGGATATATTGTTACTACTATATTAGTTTGTGTTTTGATAATGGAAAGTCAAATACCCTGGAGGTCCAAAGACCACAGTGTGAAATTGTTTCTTACGCTGCTTTGTGGCAAAACTCATGTTGACTATGAGCTTGAGAATTGGAGAGTGGGTGGGACATATTCATCAAACTACCAAGAACATCTCAAACTGAAGTAAAGTTTTGTTTGTTCAATGTTTGCTTGACCCGTAGAGGGAGCGTTTATTTCCGGTCCACTTCCCGCGTGATGTGCTCCCGCTCGGTTAAAAATTCAATTTAGATTGTGAGAAGCCTCACTTTAAAAAATAATTTAAATTCCCCAAATGGATTCCCCAAGCATATTTTCCACCCTCTTTTTATGGAGAATTTAGTGAAGTGGAGGATCCATTAGAGGGGTAGGGGGTATGACGAGCGGATTGGTCCAAGGACGGCGGCGATGAGCTTCATGCAGAACATGCGGTTCTGCTACATTCTGTGCCACTGGCAGGTCACTCAATCCCGTCATGCCTTTCTGCTGCACTTTTAGTCCAACTTTTTTTTTTTAAAAACATCTCCATATGCTGTAACTTCTGTTACACTGATACACAAATGAAATGAAACCTTTGCTGCTCAGGTTTAAACACACCACATGTTACACTCTTAACTTTGGACTTCATGTTTAGCTCAGTGAACCAAAAGAAATTGCTTTTAATTATAATATTACAGTATTGTGCTACAAATTATTTGACCAGTAGATGTCAGTATGATGATGAGTTGCTGTGGCGACACGTCATGACGCAGCCAGAAGAAGAAGCCATTACGATGGCACTTTCACTGAACGGTTTTATTATTTATTTATTTTAGATTTATCTCTTCGTATCTAACACTTCTCCGTAGCCAGCATTCATTTTTATCACCAACAAATACAGTGCATCTTGGCTAGTTATTTGTGACTTTATGTGCACTAGTAAGGTGAGCACAATTGTGTCATGAAGTGCTGCTTCATGACACAATTGTGCTCACTGAATGCAAGCTTCAAACACTGTTTAAAGAAGATCAAGGTTTGTATTTATGTCAGATGTGTAGTGACTTTGTTGTTAAGGTGCATTTTTGTCTTGAGAGATAAACATTCCCAGGAAGCTAAATCCACATTGTTTTATATTCATTGTTTTTTGTATAGATAGATGATGTTAAATAGAACCCTGTGATCCTCTGTCAGATACACAAGAACTTGTACTATTTCATAGAGCCAGTGATTCAGCTGAGGCCGTGGCCCACGTCGATAATGCAGTAAACATGAACTAATGCATTGTTCTTGCCTCTAACGCATCCAAAAGCCACATCGACACGTTAAAGTTTAAATTTTAAACATTTAACATCCTGGGAACATGGAAAGACCAATATCCCACTTGTTTTAATGGCGCCTTTTATGACATTTTACGACAATGTGACTGATGTCATTGGTCAATTCCCAAACACGGGTCCATTAAATTTAAAGAAAACTTTAAGAAGTTATACAGTGCCACTACAGTGATATCTGTTTTACTATAAAAGCAAGTGATGGTAATGAAATTATTAAACATTCATACATTTACGCAACACCAATCACATTTAACATTCATACAAAGGGAGATATATCATCAAACATAAAAAACAGTGAATTGCATGGCAAATGGCCCATTGAAATTGCAAAAGGCCCATTGTGCTCAGCACCGAGGGGACAGTGCACTATTCACATTTTTACTGGCTTGAATCCCTGTTGAGAAAACCGTACTGGGTGAACTGACCATGATGAGATGAGATTTATTGTCATTGTCCTTACACGAGTGCAACAACAAAGAAATTATGTTTACACTCCAATTACCTCAGACAAAATACAGCAATTAATCTACAATTATTACTAGTTGAACGTAATAATGGCACACATCGTGATTAAAGGCAACACACATACATCCGAATTGAGGCAAAGTGGGTGAAGGCAGCAGCAGGGGGACCTGCGCCGCCTTGCTTGGGGAGTTGAAGGCTGCAGCAGCAAAAGCTGCGCTGCCTCCAGGGTGACAGGGAGGAGGCCAGGGTAAGGGGAATGGAAAGACACAAGGGGGATGGATGGTAGTAGGGATGGCGGGAGGGAGACGTGTGGGCAGATGTGTTAAGTTTAGGCAACAGCAGGCTGTAGTGCAGTGTGAAACATGTTTGTGCTGTTGTACTTTGTTTCTGTGCTGACAAATTCTCTTACCGGCATCAGATGGATCTGATAGAGGCATTCTGCAGACACATATGCTTTGCTAGTAAATGTGCGTGCGCACCTGCCATAGTCTTGTTTTGGCTGAAACAACAACAACAACAAAAAAAACCTCTGAACATTGGGGGAGTCTATGAATTATTCATGCCCAACCAGACAAACATCAGGGAAATATTTTTGCCTGAACCTGTCGGACAAAGTCTCGCGTTGATGCCAGTTGAGACCGAGGCAGTGTGAAATTTGATTGAGGCAGCCAACTCACACTTGTCTATGCATGAAAACCCTGATGTAGTCAGTCATGGGGAGGTCCACTAGTCATATGACAAGGTGATATGGTCACTGTTGTTTGTGGTTTACATAATGGAAATGGCAGACTTGGGGAAGTGGTGGCCTGAAGTAGTGGTTTCCAACCGTTTTTCCTCAAGTTCCCTCTACTTGTACCAAAGAGGCTTAGAGCAAGCAAAACCTTGGCGCTCCCCCCAGGTTGGGAAGCAGGGGTCTAAAGGTTAGACAACAGCTTTGTAACCACAAAGTCACAGATTCAGTCCTCCAACTAGACAAGACGGTGTGGGTGGGGAGATGAAAGAACAGCTCTTGACTCCTCATCATCACTAAGATGCCTTTGATAAAAGTCCTTAAACCGCAGTTTGCTCCCAGTGTGCAGTTGTGCACCTTGCATGGTGACACCCTGACGTCATTATGGGTGACGTAGTGTGAAACACGTCTGTGCTGTTGTACCTTCTGGTTTTAAAATCTCCCCCTCGTATGTGTTTGGTGTCCATTCATGTTCAGCACACACATCCTTACTGTTGCTGGCCCCGTTGTGTTCTGCCTGTTTGCATATGGCATTCTCCTAACGTGTGACACAGACTTTTTGGCAGTCAGTGACATCATCTTTGGCAGTCTGAAGTGCGATAAAAGTTACAGTCTGTCATCTTCGGGCACAAACGTGTCCGTCTGCCTGACCAGTTGCACCGGCTGAGACACAGCAGTCTGGTAGCTGTGACAGAAGGTGTCTGCGTAAGCAATCTGTGCCACCTTCAGTCTTTTTGGTTGCAAAAAATAATGTGTGTAGACACAGAGACTCATGAGGAGTATCTGTTGAAATATGTCATGACTTCAACACAATCAGAAAGAATCAGAAAAATGTTTTTATTTACACGTTTGGGTCCAGTTCTGTTTACATGTGACTGTGTCCAGAGTGTGCATGTGTTTTGACCGTTGCTTTTTATACCTACCGGCAGTTATGTGCGACACATAATCCTCTCTTGGGGTTTTGCCTGATTTTAAAAGAAGAAAAAACAAACAAACCCAGTTGCTTCTGCGCTTATTGATTTTTTTTTTTTCTCTCCTGTAAACAGTTTCCCAAAATTGATATCTTTCATGTGTTTGTGTTTATGTATCGTGTTTTTTTAAATGGCAGCCCACCTGTAAAATAACAGGTGTCACAAGACGGAAACACACACACTCAACATCAGACTGCTGTTTACTTTTTAAGTCCTCTCTCTCTATGTGCCAGCAAGCAGTTGGTCCAAATAGATAATTTATGTTGGAGTTTCCTTTGTAGCAAATCCAGCTTTTAGAAAACCCAGTTGCTCTGGTGTGTGACAGAGGGGCTGCCAAATGTTTTCAAAAAAAAAAAAGCACATTAAATTTAAGGTGACAAATGTAAGAGGCACACTCACAAAGAGACTCTGGTGCAATGGAGGCATGTCGATTGAAAAAGGACCAAAGTCTTCCAGTAGTTTTTTTTGTTGAACCCCACCTCCCTGCTAATTCAAGATACACTTGTAATTTTTGATAGAAGCTTGTATGTGTTCAAGCACATCACTTGTCCACATGTTCACAGAAATTGAGAAATCGTGAAATGAGTTGGGACAAGCACATATTTCGTTCACATTAGGCCATTGCTTCTGGTCAACTGCACCCAAGCACATCTGAAAAACCGCTGTGGTCATTGGGTCCATCATCATAATTGACTTCCTATGCCACCAGGGGTTCTTTTTATTTTAAGTTTAATTTTCATACATGTCCATTGGTTGGAAAGATCTGTCTAGTGGGTGAATTTTGTTCCCAGAAATTCGCCCTCGTCTGTGTGTTGTTTTGATAAAAACTCTGTATTTAATGGTGAAACTTGATACACACTGTCACTTCACTAAGATCTTGGCCACGTCTAGCATTGGGTTCATCTTGATTCTAGCTGTGGCCAACAGGGATTTGAGTCTCGGTCTTCATGGATTGTGATTTTGGTCTCATCTTGCACAAGTTTGAGGTTGGGCTCAAGTACACAGTGTAGGGTCAGTAGTAGTATTGTTCAGCAACTAACTTGTATTTGTTGGGTTCACATGAAAATTCAGTAAGGTATGTCTTCTATAATACATTCCATTTCTAAGGTAGAACTCTATTAGTATATTCCAAATATAGATCTAAAAAAAGAAGAGTAGAGTAGAGCTACTTAGGTGCCTGGTCTTGAGAACCAGGGATGGTAGGTTTAAAAGCGTTTTTTTATCCCATGGGAACTCTCCCTACCCACCTAAGCGGCTCAAGAACATGGACAGCATGCATATAAGTGATATTTACACAATCAGGGTAATAAACAACATATACAAGAAATAAAGTTACTACATAATATTATAGGCATTAGCTTCTAAAACCTAAATATTCATACAGGAGAACATTGTAGTATACGTCTACCTCGTCTGTAGACTTGTTGTAAAATTAAATTATATCTAGTAGGCTAAGCTATAAATATGGTTATTTTATTATAGAAACAGAAGCTGTAATATGTTTGATATCTATCTGAAGTTCACCCTGCTAGCTTACTATAGGAAGACAAAATACATACTCTATATGCTATCTAATGGAAACTGCAAACTTAGATACTATCTGTTGATATCTACTGAAGAACCATGAAAAATCTACACCATGTAAAATAAGTGTAAATCACTAAAGTAAGCTAACATAGCTAGATGAGTTACCGTTAATTTAGCTGTTAATTAGCCAACCGTACCTTGCTAGCCAACAATGTTAAACAAAGCCAATATCTAGTGTATAAAGTACAATAGAGTAGTTTCAGGTTCAGTTTCAGTGTTCAGGTCCATTTGTTTGAGGACATTTTCAAAACAGTAAATTCAACAGGGATTATTTTAGGGTGTTTTCATACCACGTTTGTTCGGTTCAGCCTTTCGGACTTTTACATTTTGTTGGATTGGTGTTTAAAGGTGATCCCAGATCATGGCCTGGGCCAAACAGTAATTTTTGACTGTAAGACAAGGCGTAGTTTCAGTTTGGTTCAAATTCTGCGATGTTCATTTATTTTACAGCGTCATATACTTAGTCTTTAAATAATGCAGACTTTTGGATCAATGACAGGATGTTTGCACAAAATAGGCTCTGGCCACTCGCCTAGATCAGTCTCCCAAGATGGAGTTGCCACAGTCTGCTGGATTATTTTCGCTCTCTTCCTCTTGTGCGTCCAACAACACAATTTTCATGCAGCCAAGTTGTTCATTTGGCCAGTTATAACTACACTAAAGTTAAACTACACTGTAAAGTTGTTGCCATTGGTAATAATACCATAATAATGCTGTTACAATGGCAGAATGAAACGAAATGAACCTGCATACATTTTCCACTGATGACTCTGCAGTCGTTTTGGAATTGACATGTCGTTGTTATATAATAGTGCAGCAGATAATATTTGCAGAGGAATCCTTCAGAAACGGTTACAAGCACCAAGATTTGTCTGTGTATACCTTTTGGTACATATTTTAGAAAAATAACATCAGCCATTTGAATTTTCAACAGGGGGCCAAGTAGGGGTCAATTGAGGAACTGCATAGGGGTCAAAAAAAAAAGTTCCAGTCATATTGAAAGTGATACCACATTATGTGTCTGATGATAATGATTCCAAAAAGGTATAGTTTGGACTATCTGACTGAATGTTATGGAGTTATGGGGTTAAAAACAGCAAGCATGGTGGCGACAAAGGTCAGTTTCAGTTTGTACAGGGGTCAAAAGTAAAAGTTGCTCCAATTATGGTAAAACATGATGCAAATTATTGGTTGAGTTAATAGGGTTTCAAAAAGGAATAGTTTGCACCATGTGTCATGCTAAGTTATCATGTTACGGGATGACATATGTCACGTGTCATAGAATCCAATGGATGTCGACATTGTTTGACCTTTACTTTGGAGACCAAACATTCAACACAGTCAGAACTATTCCATTTGTTAATCCTATTAGTTCAGCCAGTAATTTGCACCACATTTTACCAAAACTGGAGCAAGTTTAACTTTTGACCCTTGTACAAACTGAAACTGAATGAAATTGCCCTTTGACACCATTTTTGCTGTTTTTACCCCTTAACTCCAGAACATTCAGTCACAGATAGTCCAAACTATACCTTTTTGGAATCATTATCATCAGACACATAATGTGGTATCACTTTCAATATGATTGGAACATTTTTTTTAATTTTGACCCCTGTGCAATTCTTCAGTTGGCCCCCTATTGAAAATTCAAATGGCTAAAGTTATTTATTTACAATATGTACCAAAAGGTATATGCAGTCAAATTTTGGTGCTTGTAACCGGATTTGAACGATTCTTACAGTTACCTGCTGTACTATAAAGGCTTTGCTAGTCTTGCAAGATGACCCTAATTGCCAAATAAAAGGAAAAGCTAGTCACTAATGTGTAACAGTCCATATTAAAATGATTCAGAATATTGTTCATTTGGAATTAGTGGAGTGAAACGTGTTTTTGTTTTTTCTGCACATTTGTTTTGTGACAAATACAGAAAATAGCAAAGAAAAAAATGGCTAAATCACTAAAACACATACCACCAAGATTTTGCACATGCTTTTTGAAAAATCACAGGCATACGTTTTCAGAGCCTGTGGCCATGTCTAAGTTGTGTTTTGAAGACTTTGAACGTGGTGAATGTTTTAGACCCCCGCCGGTCCCGGCTTTTGCTTTTTTTTTTTTTTTCTTGCCCCTTTGCCTTTGTCGTTCATTTTAGAGTCGACTTTCCCCTCGTCGCTTAAGCCTGACCGCACAAGAAGGATACAAATTTTGACAAATGTGTGCTCATGTAGATTGTCTGACTCTCAACATTTCCCACAAGCCCACATACACACTCAAAGGTTGTTTCCCCTCAGAGCCTAAAATCGTTTTGGTGAAGAAACAGAAACTTTTCTTTGCAAAGTGAAACATGCCATTTGCAGACGGTAATCCCAGGTGGCGGAGTTGGGGTTTGTGATTAAAGTTAGCTGACAGACTTGAAGGAAGTTAAGGCTTTAGAGCAACTTTTTAGAAATAAAGGCTCATTAAATAGTAGCTACTGACAGACAAATGAATAACAGTAAAATGAAAGACGGAGTCAACATAAATCACCATGTGGTTTTAGAAACTGAGAGAAGAGACAGTCTTATTAATGCCCATGGAGCTGAATTAATGAGTCCCATGTGGAACTCACAAGTGTTACAGATTCACTTGCGTTAGCCTAGAGACCGCTATCAGTTACTTGTTAGTTTTTCTGTGAGCTAGTCTCGGTATAGAGAAAAAGCGTTGTCACCTGTGTTAATTAAATCTGAAATCAAATTTCAGAGTAATACAGCATATATTATACTCCTTTAAAGCTGTGCAGCCTTTCAAATTTCACAAAACTAACAAAATGTATTTTTGCAACGTGTTGCAAAATTACAGTTCATTTTAATAAAGAGTATGTATTTACTGGGAGGGATTAATAATGAATATTTATTTAATTTTCCTTCTAACGGTGTCTGTTTTAAAAGTATCGGAAGTTACCTTTGACCTTGCGTGATGCACGTACATAGGGCATATATGCTAACGGAGCGTTTACCACCATCGTGGATTATTTTGTCTAAGCGAGCAGCCAGCTGACATCACTGTGCCACTCTATTCTGATTGGCTGTCACTGTGTGCTTCCCAGCATCCCTCACGCAAGTCGAAGGAACACCCCATGTGATCTGCTATAGACGTAGACTGCTGGGGGGTTCCCATGATGCACTGTTTCTTTCTCTTTTTGCTCTGTATGCACCACTCTGCATTTAATCATTAGTGATCGATCTCTGCTCCCCTCCACAGCATGTCTTTTTCCTGGTTCTCTCCCTCAGCCCCAACCAGTCCCAGCAGAAGACTGCCCCTCCCTGAGCCTGGTTCTGCTGGAGGTTTCTTCCTGTTAAAAGGGAGTTTTTCCTTCCCACTGTAGCCAAGTGCTTGCTCACAGGGGGTCGTTTTGACCGTTGGGGTTTTACATAATTATTGTATGGCCTTGCCTTACAATATAAAGCGCCTTGGGGCAACTGTTTGTTGTGATTTGGCGCTATATAAAAAAAATTGATTGATTGATTGATCTATGGTATCACTAGACTATATGGGTCTCTGCTGAATGCAGTTCAAGGCTGTCTGTTCTTTTGAACTTTTCCTTTCAGAGGAACTATTTTTTTTTTCAAGACATGAATTTTGATCATATTGGCAGTGTCCTATTATGAATCCCCTTTTTAAAGGCGAATAAATAAAATTATGGTGGTGCCAAAGAAAATTCTTTTCATGGCTTAAATCTAAAAAAAAAAAAAAAAATCAAAAGCTGTACATGTTTAAATTATTGTATAATATTGCATAAGTTCATTTGAATGTACATTATGGATAATTTCAGCGTATCAAATTTAGATTGTAATATTAATTTAGTTTATCAGGTCAGTTCACAAGAGGGAAAGAACATGTTGAGCAGTGGAACTTAAATGGCGGCGTATCAAGGAATAATGTGGGCTAAATTAGTTGGGGATGGGACCTTTTTAATGGAAATTTTGTCAGACTATGTTGTTTTTTTCCACAGATTGACAAGCATTAACATAGACAGCACGGCATGCAAGCAGTTATCGTGTACGCCTAGCGACAAGAAGGTCCTTCGTTCAAGCCATTCATGCTCCTTTCTTCTTGTACATCTTTTGTTGCATCAAACGTGCACTAAATCAACACTTGAATCCATACCGAATTTGCTATGGTGACTCTGCAAAAATTCGAGCGACCAAAAGAAACAAACATTCATGCACTTGCAAAATTGCATGCTACCATAAAAGGCACGGTATGCTATGTTGGTTAGTGCATCACGATTTAATTACCGGGAAATAAAAGCTGACGTTCTAAACTGTTTATCTTTCGAGCTCAAATCCAAATGTCTTCAGTGTGTGACAGAAACAAATTAATTTACTTTGTTGTTCCAGTAAATTTGGATGTGACTGTACCTCTGGCGAGACTCATAGTGCCCCACTTTGGCATGCAAAGTAAATACATTTCCTCACCTTGTTGCTTTCGTATCATGCCCAAAATGTCGTGGTTGTTATTCCACGTTAAGGCCTTGGCCATTCTTGCAAACTGTGGTGAAAATCAGCTCATTTGTTTTTGAGTAATCCTGCTCAACAGTTCAAACACCACCTCTACTCTCACCCTGGCAAATGTGTCCAGGTTCACTTTGGATTTACCGTCTTCATCTTTTCTTCTGCTTTCTATGTCTTTCAGGGTTATCTACCAGCTAATGCAGAGAGGCGAGACAGCGTCCTTCAGAGGAAGAGACAGGAATATTTTGGCTTCATTCAGCAATACTATGACTCCCGCAACGACGAGCACCATCAGGATACATACAGACAGGTATATACGCTGTGCGTGGTTCGACTTCCGGTCCATCTGACTTTATTTCCATATCTATTCCAAGACCTTTAGTGAACGACGGAGTGAGGAATGGACAACAGGAGGCTCTGTTTTTAATTCCAAGCACACGGTTCTTGATGCTCCTGTGTTCCCTGAAGAGAGAACGTTGGTTTTGTGTGTCAGGGATTGGATGTGACTAGGTTACTAGAACCCCCCCTTCTATGGTTGGTCAGTCTTTTCCTTCTTGGACTTCGAGCACTCGTCTCTGTGTTTTTAGTGATTTCTGTGTGGTCGACCTCCATTCACAGGAAAGATGTAACCGACCCCGGGCTTCAGAGAGTAAATGAATGCTTTTCTTTGGATTTGTGAATAACGCTTCTCTGTACTCCCCATGTCGGTCTCTCTCTCTCTCTCTCTCTCTCTCTCTCTCTCTCTCTCTCTCTCTCTCTCTCTCTCTCTCAGCATGCTGTCTTTTTAATCATTCAGCTCCTTACTATTTTTTTTGTTTCAGTCCAATAAGAAACATCAAAGTAGGCTGTCGATAGCAAAAACACACTTTTCTCACATTCTGTCCAATTTGCCATTGATCTCATCTGCACAGTGCAAGCAAGCTGGCGTAGTTGCTTTTGATGATTGTTTGGATCACATCTCAAAGGGTATTTTCTGCCAAAATTGGCTTGTTCCAAAAATGTTTTTATTGATGAAATGATCAAAGATTTTTAGCAGTTTTTCTGTTTGCGTATAACTTTCTTTGCCACTTGAATTAAACGCGGGCAGCAGTTAATTTTGTGTCAGCTGCATTCATGTGGAAGTTTCTGCGTACTTATACATGTGTGTCTGTGTTTACTGTATATGGATCAGTTAGCTCATGTCTCTCATGTTGCCTTCATAGATCTATTCCCTCTATTCATGTCTGTAGATCAGTCTGTTTATAATATAATATAATATAATGCCTGTTTCTGTTGTAGGTAACCTCCCCAAACTGTGTGTATATGTGTGTGTTTGTAGACACATGCACATGAATGTATACTATAGAAGTATACTTCTATAGAAGTCCTATAGAAGTCTATAGAAGTCCCCATGTTTTTTGAAGTTCTGTTGCAGTGTTTTTCTTCTCTTAAGGGGAAAAAAGGCTCTGTTTTGTTTAATTGATCGTAAGGTACCAGAAATAAAACTGGAATTTTATATTTGGATAAAGTGACGACAGCTCTTCAGTGTGCTTCGGTCAGTTGACCTATACGGGGTGGAAAAGCTTAAAAATGTACGACCAGCAGCAAATCTTTCCCATACTGTTGTATTATACTTTTGTGATTTAAGTAAGCAGCTTCTTAATTTACAGCCAAGAAATTAGCAGTCCTGTTTTTAGCCACCTGATATATTTTTTTGTTTTGCTTTATGTTCCTTACCTCCCTTAAGTAGTTGTTAAATGATTCTACCATGTTGAGTTGCAAACACTGCACATTTTATATATTGATACAGTCTTCAAATCTGCTTATGGGTCAGTCTTTTTTAGATTCCTTGTATTAATTCCTGATTACCATATTTTCTTGAGTCTAAGTAGCACCGGGCTATAAGTCACACCTGTCAAAAAAGGCCTCTTGAAGAGGGAAAAAAACATATCAATCACACTGGACTATAGGTTGCACCCTTTTCTGTGTTATGATCTCTTTAATTTGGTATTTTTCTGCATTGTTGTGGTGTATTTTTATATTATTGGCATTTATTCTTTTATTATTGGAGTTTATTGGAATTTTCAGTAAATGACAGGGCCTCCAAAAGTAGTAAAAAAAAAAAAAACAAACAGAACAAACAAACAAAACAACAACAACAAAAAAAATCACAAATTATACTCCGGAAAATATGATAATTTTTCTGTGTGGTAAATGTAGGTCTACACATTTTCAGCGCCAGCGCAGCTATTTTCCTTGTTGCGCTCTGCAGAAGTTGACGTCGGCAAGAACCGATTCTTGATTCCATCCCTAATTGTACACACTAAGCGTGTTGGAATGCTTGCAAACTGGTCAACAAATAAACAAACAAAAATGTTATTTACAGACCTTAAATGACTCGTATTATACTCCTTTTTTCAGCAAGCTAACATAGCTAGTGGTGGGGTTGTTATTTGGGTAAAATGAACTCATGTGATGTATGACTCAGGTGATGCATTCTGAATTCTTCTTCAGTCCCAATCACGTAACTGTAAAAGGTAGATAATATTGTTAGAGATGACCTATTGATTACGGTACCATTGCCATTTTGTTGGGTGTGTGACAGAATAGCATTTTGAAATGGTCAGGGTTACGCTCAACACATCCATGGGGCAAATGCTTGCTGACTTGTGTATTTTGTCTTCACTTTGTTTTCCCTGAAGCCAATTTCATTGTTTTATGTTTTAAAGCACACATGCCAAAAAAGTGCTGAAGCAGCGCATACCAGAGAGAAGACTGTTTGCCTAAGGTCTTAAATCAACAAGAGCCAGGGTAATTTGCCCCGACATTTTTGATTAGTTAAACACCTCCACAACCAAAACAGTGTTTTTGTACCCTTTTAAACTGCAGAGAACTTTCAAAACAGATCAGTGTATGTCTGGATATTAGTGTCTTTAGTTAGTGTTACAACTTGTATTTCCAAATTTAAAAATATTTTACTTATTTCACTTCAGGAGAAATTTAATTCAGCTGTTTTGGAGGCGTTCTTAGATCAGCCTCCTGGAAGGGGATAAATTGATCTACTTGGATCACAACCAACTTTTATTGCTTTGTGTATTTGTTGTACAATTTGTTAAACTCTGCTGTTTTTTTTTTAAGTACTCTAAATAAATCTGGATTGGATTTGACAACCACAACACTTTAAGACATTGACAGAAAGGTACTCGTCCTCAGAACACATAGTGCCAATTTATATTCTTCTGCTAGTTACTAGTAACATTCAGGTCATGAGTGTGTATGTTACGTGGCCACTCAAATCACATTTGACTTCTTAAAATGTTTTACAGTTTTCATAAATGATGTATCTTCATAAAAGACACACTACTTGTCTGCGCCCTTGGACAAGACACTTCATCTGTATTCTATCCAGTTATAAATGGAAACCGACCTCGTTTGTTGAAGTAACCTAGCCTCTGTATGACCTACTTCGGGGAGGACCTTGTAAAGGTTCCTTCTCATAGATTTTAAATGTATTGATCATGGTTTTCCTCTACCATTACATAGGGCCACCGTGTCCTGCTGGCGTAAAGCAGGGTGGGGGTCTCCAGGGCCTGAAATTTTATGCTTTGAATGGCGAGTTGACCTGCTGTCAACAGATATTTCCATTTCTCTTGCTGTAGGTGTACTGTTTAATGTGTAACTTGTTTTCTTGATTGTACTGTACACATACACAAGTGTTTTACCCTGGTTTTTGGTGCACCATTGAAGAGTATTAGTATTTGTAATATCAGTTAGTCAACACTAGCTGAATTTTTCCTAACAGACGTAAGTCCCTTTGGCTGCTCCCTTGTTTTCACTGGGAGTCGCCACAGCAGATCCAGTGTGGATCTGCGTATTGATTTGGCACAAGTTTCACACTGGATACCCTTCCTGACTCAACTCCACTGGCGTTTGGAGACATGGCATGACATTGGGGGACTATGGATTTGTTGGCTGAACCATTGGCCCAACATAACAATTCTAAGAGACACATTGCAAAATATTAGTATAATATAAAAGTATTTGGAGTATCTCCCCCCTTTACCATGTCCTTAAACCATTAGAGTAATTCTTATGCTAGTAGATGTAAGTTCTGCTATAGGCAATCTTTAAGGCAGGTGTAAGAAGGGGACTTCTGTAGTGGTACGTTCTGCCCGTGTAGGTGTCTTTAACATTTTTCTCTCCCATGTTGCTGTCAGATCCACATAGACATTCCTAGGATGACTCTGGAGTACTTCGGTCAGCAACCAAAGGTGACAGAGGTAAGGCAGACAGAGCGGATTGAACTGTGGCTGTAACTCAGTCTGGTCTGGTCTATTTTAAGTCAGCCTGGCTCCTGCACCAATCTGGCTCCCTTGTGATGAACCTGTCTGCCTGTCATATTGTTCGTCTGTGGGTGAGACACTCTGAAATGGTGGTAATGTCTCATACAGATTAATGCGCCCTCAGTGTATATTTTAATCAAGTAAATACTCAATTTGGACAAGTAGATGTAGCTTTTTTGAAAACCGCTTTGTCACACACGATCAAAATGACAACTTGTCATGCAAACTTGCATTCAAGATGACCACTGCAACCCCATTTCAGATGACCAAAATCCCGATTTGCCTTCAATCAAGGTCTTCAGTCCACTAACTGTTGCTTCTCTCTCACCGCCTGCAATTGCCAGATCTGTGCTAACCTGCTTGTTGCTTCCGTGTTTCTCTTTTTCTCTTTCTCTCCCTCTGCAGATTCACATTGACATACCGAGAACTAATCCTCTTATTCCTCTCTTTCAACAAGCTTCTGTCCAAGAGGTGAGACCTCCTGCTGCACACACACCGTCTCTCCCAGCAGGGTTTTCTCTCTGCTTTTTGCCAAATCTTGGTGGTACCTTCACCAGGCTGTTTGGTAATTACTGAGAAACAAATGCATGTAACTTGTTTCAAAAAGGTTAATATTGGGGTGATAGGAGTCGAGTTGACATGAGACATCTGTGGCTATTACTCTATTCATACTATAGTTGTTAAACTCAGTATGGCAACTATATATATGGTGGGAACTGGCCTTTTTACATTAACAAGGCATGTTTGATAAATTAAGGGGGCTCTCTTACAAATATCATAAAATTTGATGTCTTTCATTGGTTTGTTTGAATGATGTGGTCATTCTTAATCTCCCTAACCATGAGACAAAATGACTGGTCCCACGCAAATGTGTAAAACCGTGAAGACATTTCTGTGAAATATAATGCTGAGTACTTTTAATATTGCAATTTATTAATTTGTTGTTGGAAGCCAACCAGGGTGTACCCCGCCTCACACCTTATGAATGCTGGGATAGGTCAAATAAGTGGGTATAAAAAAAATGGTTTGTTTTTGTTTAGTTCCTTGATTCCTGGGAAATTCTGATTAATAACGAACATATGGTGTTTTATATATATATATATATATATATATATATATATATATATATATATATATATATATATACACTCAACAAAAATATAAACGCAACACTTTTGGTTTTGCTCCCATTTTGTATGAGATGAACTCAAAGATCTAAAACTTTTTCCACATACACAATATCACCATTTCCCTCAAATATTGTTCACAAACCAGTCGAAATCTGTGATAGTGAGCACTTCTCCTTTGCTGAGATAATCCATCCCACCTCACAGGTGTGCCATACCAAGATGCTGATTAGACACCATGATTAGTGCACAGGTGTGCCTTAGACTGCCCACAATAAAAGGCCACTCTGAAAGGTGCAGTTTTATCACACAGCACAATGCCACAGATGTCGCAAGATTTGAGGGAGCGTGCAATTGGCATGCTGACAACAGGAATGTCAACCAGAGCTGTTGCTCGTGTATTGAATGTTCATGTCTCTACCATAAGAATTTGGCAGTACATCCAACCGGCCTCACAACCGCAGACCACGTGTAACCACACCAGCCCAGGACCTTCACATCCAGCATGTTCACCTCCAAGATCGTCTGAGACCAGCCACTCGGACAGCTGCTGAAACAATCGGTTTGCATAACCAAAGAATTTCTGCACAAACTGTCAGAAACTGTCTCAGGGAAGCTCATCTGCATGCTAGGCGTCCTCATCGGGGTCTCGACCTGACTCCAGTTCGTCGTCATAACCGACTTGAGTGGGCAAATGCTCACATTCGCTGGCGTTTGGCACGTTGGAGAGGTGTTCTCTTCATGGATGATGCGAAGGAGATGTGTTGCACTGCATGAGGCAAATGGTGGTCACACCAGATACTGACTGGTATCCTCCCCCAGTAAAACAAAACTGCACCTTTCAGAGTGGCCTTTTATTGTGGACAGTCTAAGGCACACCTGTGCACTAATCATGGTGTCTAATCAGCATCTTGGTATGGCACACCTGTGAGGTGGGATGGATTATCTCAGCAAAGGAGAAGTGCTCACTATCACAGATTTCGACTGGTTTGTGAACAATATTTGAGGGAAATGGTGATATTGTGTATGTGGAAAAAGTTTTAGATCTTTGAGTTCATCTCATACAAAATGGGAGCAAAACCAAAAGTGTTGCGTTTATATTTTTGTTGAGTGTATATATATATATATATATATATATATATATATATATATATATATATATATATATATATATATATATATATATATATATATATATATATGATGTGTATACACACACCATATTTTTTGGAGTATATGATGCACCTGTTAAAAATTACCTCTTGAAGAGGAAAACCCCATAAATAAGTCATACCAGAATATAAGTTGCACCTTCTTTCTATATTATCAGGTCTTTAATTTGGGATTTTTGTTTGTTGGTGTACTGT
Source organism: Thalassophryne amazonica (assembly GCF_902500255.1). Classification (NCBI taxonomy): domain Eukaryota; kingdom Metazoa; phylum Chordata; class Actinopteri; order Batrachoidiformes; family Batrachoididae; genus Thalassophryne; species Thalassophryne amazonica. Next base: position 20,088,861 of record NC_047124.1, on the reverse strand, counting down.
ACTTTTATTATAAGCACTTATTATTTTATTTTAAGAGTTTATTTTGTTTAGTGTTTGGATTCCTTGGAAAGTCCTACGTAAACTGTCATAATTGTTTTTGTATTAATGCATGTGATTTATTTATTTTTGGTATATAAGTCGCAGGGCCTCCCAAACTAGTTAAAAAAGATATATATATATATATATATATATATATATATATATATATATATATATATATATATATATATATATATATATGCGCACAGACACTCAGGACCTCTCCGGCTTTACTTAAAAAACTGTGATTCATACACCTGGAAATGCAGTAATCTTCAGGTAAACAATACATTGTGTGCAGACCATGTTTGTATCATTTATATGAACTGTTGCAACTATGTCCTTAAATTGCTTGTACCGTATATGCACGTGCACGTGAGAAAATGGGTAAATAGGAAGCAGAACCCTCTTGGACCTTGTGCTCCAAACATTTTGCTCCTCCCCTCTAGCCCTGCGTCTTTGGTCACAAAATGTTCAGGTTTGTTGTCTTCCCCCTTACCCTACTTTACTCTCTGTAAAGCACACAGTACGTACAGCCGCGCAGGTCGCCCAAAACACATGACGCTCACTTTCCATAAAGATGACGAGCTGCATTGTTCTATCAGTTTTATATTGGAATTAGTGCTGCTGAACAAGACACTTGTAATGGCTTGGTACAGTATTATCGGGGCTGTTGCGTAGTTGCAGTACTTTATTAATATTACATTATATCCTTACCTCTTGAAGAATTGTAATTTGCGTCGTATTGCAGGGTTCGTTAAATACTTAAAATGTAATAATGCTTGTGTCAAATACACAAGCATGTAAAAACAGTTTTCTCCAGCAGGCCTGTGGGCGTATCAGCACTGTTTTTCTGTACAGTAAAGGAGGAAAATTAACTTGACACTGTTGGGATCTGTGGCGTTAAGTTGATATTATCACAGTTCTTGTAGGAGGATGTGTCATACATAAAACCACTAGCCTGAGAAGCAGCGAACTGAATATACCAGGAGCAACGTGTCATAATGAGCTGTAAGATAATGAGGAGAGGAGTTGGTACCCCTGCGTCTATACACCCACAATATAACTATGAACAACTTATATGGAGTCTTTGCACAGGAAGTTTATAAAACCTATTCTTAAGTTAGTGATCTAACAGGATGTGCACAAGCCAGTGTGACAGGTATGTGATTTAGATGCCATATAATCTTGTGCACTTTAACCGTAGTACACTGTATTATACTTTGCTGCACGTCTCCTTTGACATGTTGTTTCAGTACTGGCATAGTTGGAATAGTGCTGGAATAGCTCTGTTTGGAATAAATGACTCATTCTACAATGATTAGGGTGATTTTGTAGCGGGAGGCGGGTGGTGTACTTCTGCACAGAAAATACAGCAAACGAATGTTAAATGACTGCAAAGAAATGTCAACAAATTAGTTGTTTTTGATCAACAGCGTCTTCTCTCTGTACACGAACCCGTTCCACACAGCTGAAGTTTCATTTTGTTTTAGCAGCAATTTTTGTGCATTCCTCCTGTTTTGCTCATTTTCAGCACAGCTCGGCCCAAAGAGCCGGTAGCTGAGTGGATGAAGAGTTGACCTGGGATTGAATCCAACTCATGCTACTTTACTTGACACAGTTAATCTTTATTGTCTCAGTCCACCCAGCTGTAAATGGATACTGGGCTGAACTGGCGAAGTAACCTGCACCTGACTGGCGTCCAGTCCAGTGGGAGTTGTTGACTCTTATCTGGTTGACGCTACGAAATCTGGAGATATGTAGGACTTATTCTGCCCAAAGCCAAGCTAACCTCCTCAGGACGAGCACAGATGGGCATCGACAATTTGTGATTGCCGTGGTTATCTCACAAGCCGAAAAAAACAACAAAACACCTTGGGGTTTCCAAGAACCCTAAAATATGGGTTGTTAGACAGAACTCACTTGTGGACTACTCATGGAAGATGACAACTAGAGGTGCGCCGATCACTGAAATTTTGATCTGCCGATACCGATCAAGTACATATTTGGATCATGCCCAAAATCAATCAATCAATCAATCAATCAATTTTTTATATAGCGCCAAATCACAACAAACAGTTGCCCCAAGGCGCTTTATATTGTAAGGCAAGGCCATACAATAATTATGTAAAACCCCAACGGTCAAAACGACCCCCTGTGAGCAAGCACTTGGCTACAGTGGGAAGGAAAAACTCCCTTTTAACAGGAAGAAACCTCCAGCAGAACCAGGCTCAGGGAGGGGCAGTCTTCTGCTGGGACTGGTTGGGGTTGAGGGAGAGAACCAGGAAAAAGACATGCTGTGGAGGGGAGCAGAGATCGATCACTAATGATTAAATGCAGAGTGGTGCATACAGAGCAAAAAGAGAAAGAAACAGTGCATCATGGGAACCCCCCAGCAGTCTACATCTATAGCAGCATAACTAAGGGATGGTTCAGGGTCACCTGATCCAGCCCTAACTATAAGCTTTAGCAAAAAGGAAAGTTTTAAGCCTAATCTTAAAAGTAGAGAGGGTGTCTGTCTCCCTGATCTGAATCGGGAGCTGGTTCCATAGGAGAGGAGCCTGAAAGCTGAAGGCTCTGCCTCCCATTCTACTCTTACAAACCCTAGGAACTACAAGTAAGCCTGCAGTCTGAGAGCGAAGCACTCTATTGGGGTGATATGGTACTAAGAGGTCCCTAAGATAAGATGGGACCTGATTATTCAAAACCTTATAAGTAAGAAGAAGAATTTTAAATTCTATTCTAGAATTAACAGGAAGCCAATGAAGAGAGGCCAATATGGGTGAGATATGCTCTCTCCTTCTAGTCCCCATTAGTACTCTAGCTGCAGCATTTTGAATTAACTGAAGGCTTTTTAGGGAACTTTTAGGACAACCTGATAATAATGAATTACAATAGTCCAGCCTAGAGGAAATAAATGCATGAATTAGTTTTTCAGCATCACTCTGAGACCTTTCTGATTTTAGAGATATTGCGTAAATGCAAAAAAGCAGTCCTACATATTTGTTTAATATGCGCTTTGAATGACATATCCTGATCAAAAATGACTCCAAGATTTCTCACAGTATTACTAGAGGTCAGGGTAATGCCATCCAGAGTAAGGATCTGGTTAGACACCATGTTTCTAAGATTTGTGGGGCCAAGTACAATAACTTCAGTTTTATCTGAGTTTAAAAGCAGGAAATTAGAGGTCATCCATGTCTTTATGTCTGTAAGACAATCCTGCAGTTTAGCTAATTGGTGTGTGTCCTCTGGCTTCATGGATAGATAAAGCTGGGTATCATCTGCGTAACAATGAAAATTTAAGCAATACCGTCTAATAATACTGCCTAAGGGAAGCATGTATAAAGTGAATAAAATTGGTCCTAGCACAGAACCTTGTGGAACTCCATAATTAACTTTAGTCTGTGAAGAAGATTCCCCATTTACATGAACAAATTGTAATCTATTAGACAAATATGATTCAAACCACCGCAGCGCAGTGCCTTTAATACCTATGGCATGCTCTAATCTCTGTAATAAAATTTTATGGTCAACAGTATCAAAAGCAGCACTGAGGTCTAACAGAACAAGCACAGAGATGAGTCCACTGTCTGAGGCCATAAGAAGATAATTTGTAACCTTCACTAATGCTGTTTCTGTACTATGATGAATTCTAAAACCTGACTGAAACTCTTCAAATAGACCATTCCTCTGCAGATGATCAGTTAGCTGTTTTACAACTACCCTTTCAAGAATTTTTGAGAGAAAAGGAAGGTTGGAGATTGGCCTATAATTAGTTAAGATAGCTGAGTCAAGTGATGGCTTTTTAAGTAATGGTTTAATTACTGCCACCTTAAAAGCCTGTGGTACATAGCCACTAACAAAGATAGATTGATCATATTTAAGATCGAAGCATTAAATAATGGTAGGGCTTCCTTGAGCAGCCTGGTAGGAATGGGGTCTAATAAACATGTTGATGGTTTGGAAGAAGTAACTAATGAAAATAACTCAGACAGAACAATCGGAGAGAAAGAGTCTAACCAAATACCGGCATCACTGAAAGCAGCCAAAGATAACGATACGTTTTTGGGATGGTTATGAGTAATTTTTTCTCTAATAGTTAAAATTTTGTTAGCAAAGAAAGTCATGAAGTCATTACTAGTTAAAGTTAATGGAATACTCAGCTCAGTAGAGCTCTGACTCTTTGTCAGCCTGGCTACAGTGCTGAAAAGAAACCTGGGGTTGTTCTTATTTTCTTCAATTAGTGATGAGTAGAAAGATGTCCTAGCTTTACGGAGGGCTTTTTTATAGAGCAACAGACTCTTTTTCCAGGCTAAGTGAAGATCTTCTAAATTAGTGAGACGCCATTTCCTCTCCAACTTACGGGTTATCTGCTTTAAGCTACGAGTTTGTTATACCACGGAGTCAGGCACTTCTGATTTAAAGCTCTCTTTTTCAGAGGAGCTACAGCATCCAAAGTTGTCTTCAATGAGGATGTAAAACTATTGACGAGATACTCTATCTCACTTACAGAGTTTAGGTAGCTACTCTGCACTGTGTTGGTATATGGCATTAGAGAACATAAAGAAGGAATCATATCCTTAAATCTAGTTACAGCGCTTTCTGAAAGACTTCTAGTGTAATGAAACTTATTCCCCACTGCTGGGTAGTCCATCAGAGTAAATGTAAATGTTATTAAGAAATGATCAGACAGAAGGGAGTTTTCAGGGAATACTGTTAAGTCTTCTATTTCCATACCATAAGTCAGAACAAGATCTAAGATATGATTAAAGTGGTGGGTGGACTCACTTACCTTTTGAGCAAAGCCAATAGAGTCTAATAATAGATTAAATGCAGTGTTGAGGCTGTCATTCTCAGCATCTATGTGGATGTTAAAATCGCCCACTATAATTATCTTATCTGAGCTAAGCACTAAGTCAGACAAAAGGTCTGAAAATTCGCAGAGAAACTCACAGTAACGACCAGGTGGACGATAGACAATAACAAATAAAACTGGTTTTTGGGACTTCCAATTTGGATGGACAAGACTAAGAGTCAAGCTTTCAAATGAATTAAAGCTCTGTCTGGGTTTTTGATTAATTAATAAGCTGGAATGGAAGATTGCTGCTAATCCTCCGCCCCGGCCCGTGCTACGAGCATTCTGACAGTTAGTGTGACTCGGGGGTGTTGACTCATTTAAACTAACATATTCATCCTGCTGTAACCAGGTTTCTGTAAGGCAGAATAAATCAATATGTTGATCAATTATTATATCATTTACAAACAGGGACTTAGAAGAGAGAGACCTAATGTTTAATAGACCACATTTAACTGTTTTAGTCTGTAGTGCAGTTGAAGGTGCTATATTATTTTTTCTTTTTGAATTTTTATGCTTAAATAGATTTTTGCTGGTTATTGGTGGTCTGGGAGCAGACACCGTCTCTACGGGGATGGGGTAATGAGGGGATGGCAGGGGGAGAGAAGCTGCAGAGAGGTGTGTAAGACTACAACTCTGCTTCCTGGTCCCAACCCTGGATAGTCACGGTTTGGAGGATTTAAGAAAATTGGCCAGATTTCTAGAAATGAGAGCCGCTCCATCCAAAGTGGGATGGATGCCGTCTCTCCTAACAAGACCAGGTTTTCCCCAGAAGCTTTGCCAATTATCTATGAAGCCCACCTCATTTTTTGGACACCACTCAGACAGCCAGCAATTCAAGGAGAACATGCGGCTAAACATGTCACTCCCGGTCCGATTGGGGAGGGGCCCAGAGAAAACTACAGAGTCCGACATTGTTTTTGCAAAGTTACACACCGATTTAATGTTAATTTTAGTGACCTCCGATTGGCGTAACCGGGTGTCATTACTGCCGACGTGAATTACAATCTTACCAAATTTACGCTTAGCCTTAGCCAGCAGTTTCAAATTTCCTTCAATGTCGCCTGCTCTGGCCCCCGGAAGACAATTGACTATGGTTGCTGGTGTCGCTAACTTCACATTTCTCAAAACAGAGTCGCCAATAACCAGAGTTTGATCCTCGGCGGGTGTGTCGCCGAGTGGGGAAAAACGGTTAGAAATGTGAACGGGTTGGTGGTGTACATGAGGCTTCTGTTTAGAACTACGCTTCCTCCTCACAGTCACCCAGTCGGCCTGCTTTCCCGGCTGCTCGGGATCTGCCAGGGGGTAACTAACCGCGGCTAAGCTACCTTGGTCCGCACCGACTACAGGGGCCTGGCTAGCTGTAGAATTTTCCACGGTGCGGAGCCGAGTCTCCAATTCGCCCAGCCTGGCCTCCAAAGCTATGAATAAGCTACACTTATTACAAGTACCGTTACTGCTAAAGGAGGCCGAATATAGGAATATAGGTCTAATGTATAGGACTATTTTTGCATTAAAACTTAATGATGAAAACAAAAAACATGCATTCAAATAAAGACACTAGAATAAACTGCCAACTTTTGTTTTATTACACTGACTTTGTTCTACCAGCAAGCTTTTTTTTTTCCATGTTTCATGTTGCTCAGGTTACAGCCTACAGAGAATACGTTGAGAATGTAAAATACAGCCCTCATTCTATGGGGTTAAAATTGTCTCATTAATATTTGTAAATGCACACAGGGTGATCTACAAATAATCATTGATTTGCAAATGTGTTCAGATATCCACAAATGCAAATTTCATATTTGTAACTTGTAAATTGGTCTTTGCAAATAATGTTGTATTTGCAAATATAAAACTTAATTTGTAAAAAAAAAAAAAAAGTTACATTTGTAAAACTGGAAATTGTATTTGTGAATTGAGTTTCAGCATTTGTGGATCACCAATTACATGCATTCATCGCTTTCCTCTGTGACGTAATTCTGAGACATTCTTTTCGCGAAATCCACAGATCCACAAACAAATGCCTACTGATTCACAAATACACACCCACGCACACTGGATATCCACTAGATGGCAGTGTGGTTCCATTCATTACACAGCAGTCTATTTAGATCTCTCAGAGCCATTTGACTCATTTTGACTTCTGATATGATCTGGATGGACATGGACTACATTAGATGATGGCGACTGCGCTCCTTGTCCGTCCAGCTCATATCAGAAGTCAAAATGAGTTTACGTCACAGAGGAAAGCATGTCATGACAGGACCAAGTGCTCCCTGCGCTACTGCCTACACTGTTGTGATCGGTCCTTTTGATCGGCGCATTTTGCCGATCACCGATCAAGGCGTGATCGGCCGATAATGATCGGTGCACCTCTAATGACAACATTGGGAGTTTTGGGACAAAAAAGCTACTGTGGGACGTGCTTGACTTAATTTGCCTTTACATTTACATTGTGCGTACTGCTATATGGCATTGCGATGATGATGGTAATGAAACGATATGTCGTGCAAACCAGTCAACAATCAATCAATCAATTTTATTTATATAGCGCCAAATCACAACAAACAGTTGCCCCAAGGCGCTTTATATTGTAAGGCAAGGCCATACAATAATTACGTAAAAACCCCAACGGTCAAAATGACCCCCTGTGAGCAAGCACTTAGCAACAGTGGGAAGGAAAAACTCTCTTTTAACAGGAAGAAACCTCCAGCAGAACCAGGCTCAGGGAGGGGCAGTCTTCTGCTGGGACTGGTTGGGCCTGAGGGAGAGAACCAGGAAAAAGACATGCTGTGGAAGAGAGCAGAGATCAATCACTAACGATTAAATGCAGAGTGGTGCATACAGAGCAAAAAGAGAAAGAAACACTCAGTGCATCATGGGAACCCCCCAGCAGTCTAAGTCTATAGCAGCATAACTAAGGGATGGTTCAGGGTCACCTGATCCAGCCCTAACTATAAGCTTTAGCAAAAAGGAAAGTTTTAAGTTTTAAGCCTAATCTTAAAAGTAGAGAGGGTGTGTGTCTCCCTGATCTGAATTGGGAGCTGGTTCCACAGGAGAGCTCTAAGCTCAACACTCAGCTCTAAATGGTTTCTGGCCTTTTCAGGGGAGGTAACGTGTCAGATGGGTATTTCATACAGGTAGTTGTAGACTCTCAGCCATTTGACGCTACGGTATCTGGGGATAAGCACCAGAACAAATTTTTCAATTTATTTTTTCATTTTTATATAGCGCCAAATCACAACAGAGTTGCCTCAAGGTGCTTCACACAAGTAAGGTCTAACCTTACTAACCCCCAGAGCAACAGTGGTAAGGAAAAACTCCCTCTGAGGAAGAAACCTCAAGCAGACCAGACTCAAAGGGGTGACCCTTTGCTTGGGCCATGCTACTGACATAAATTACAGAACAATTCACGGACGAATACAGTGGTCCCTCGTTTATCGCGGGAGTTACATTCTAAAAATAACCCGCAATAGGTGAAATCCGCGAAGTAGTCAGCGTTATTTTTTTACTATTATTATAGATGATTTAAGGCTGTAAAACCCTTCACTCCACACTTTATACACTTTTCTCAAACAGGCATTAACATTTTCTCACTTTTCTCTCCTGTGTAAACACTCTCTTTTTTCTTCTGGGCGAGAAGATTATAGACACATGCAGAACACAATGCGCATGCTCTCCCTTCGCTCACTGCCTCCAGGGGTACGGATGTGGGACCCACAAAGAATCCAAGTCATGGCCACGGAGCTCTGCGGCTGCGGTTACCGAGACCATGCAGCGGGCGCTGCGGATTTTTCCGCAAGAAGTCTATTGCCAGAAGTCTGTTGCCAGAGTTGTCCGCAGCTCCACACATCAGAGAGGTGGGCGGTGTGAGTGGCCAGCTGCGGCGCTTACCGAGCCCGCAGACTCAGTGAGCACATCGGAGGCAGTGAGAGCAATCGCGGTGATGCCGACCGGTGCCACGACCGGCCCGCCTGATAAGGACGCAGAACACAGTGCGCTGTTAAAAAAGAAGAAGCATGCAAAATTGCACAAAAAAAAATCCACAAAACTGCGAGGCCGCGAAAGGTGAACCAAGTTATAGCGAGGGACCACTGTATACAGGAAATGCTGTTGGTGCACAGGACAGGAGGGTCACCAGCACAAATACAACTCCCATCTCTAGATGGAGATGCACCTTAAACAGAGAGAAAAAAGAGAATCAGGCTTCAGAAAGACAAGAAAATACTGTATAATTTGCCAGATTTAATCAACAAGAAAAACAGAAAAAATACTAAGGTGAGCGCCGGCCACTAGCTCTAAGCTTCACTAAAAGACCCAGAATTTAGGTAAAGTTGAGGCTGCAGCACTCTCCATTTACTAGTAAAATGAATTAAAAGAGTAAAAAGCCTAGAACTATACTATGCCAGTATGCTAGCCATACGAAAGGGGAAAATAAGTGTGTCTTGCGTCTGGACTTGAAAGTCAGCTAAGTAGGCAGGTGCCAGTGCGTGAATAATTTTATAGACTAGTAGCAGAACCTTAAAATCTGATCTCACTGGGGCAGGAAGCCAGTAATGCCAAAATGGGTGTAATGTGGTCAAACTTTCTACTCCGTGTCAAAAGTCTGGCTGCAGAACCAATTGAACCAATTGGAGACCCTTAATGCCGGACTGCGGTAAACCAGGAAATAGAACATGGCAGTAGGCCAATGGACCCCAGGACCTATACAGGGTTTTGTGTTTGACCTTATGGAGTCAAAGATCACGTGAATGAAAAGTGATGTGACTTAATATTCCTGTGTTACTGTAACAGTAGGTGTATCTGTAACACCAGTACCTCAAAATAGCCATTGTAGGATAAATGTACTCCCCACGTAAGCATTAACTCCCACTGAGGGCGTGTCACTGCCAACTCTTTCCTGCCCGTCACAGCCTTAACTACTGACAGACGAGGGAATAAGATCAGATGATTGAAGTAAAAATACTGTCTGCATCAGTGCCTCAACATTCTATCTTATGCAAACTGCGTACTACTTTATCTTCCCTTTTATATCTCTCCTGTTACCTCCTAGAACCCATCACTTCCTCCCTCGTGTCCCCATTCAGCGACGCAACTCTTTGTGTCAAATGAAAGCCACCAGTGAGCATTGAAATATTTAAGCGCAGCACTTCTCATATTTTCATATGCAATCAGATCCAAAGGTCTACTTTTATACAGTTATGCTTTCCACCTGAAAATCACCTCTGCTTCAAATCATTCAACTGTTTGTCTCTGTGCAGCCCTCGCGGGACTCGGAGAGATTTATTTGAGATGAAAGGACAGTCGACATTCTGTTTCATTTCAGGGAGAGAGGGATGTTGAAGCAGTTCTGTTAGTGATTTCCTAAGTGGTATTTAAGTGGTTGAGTTTTTACCTGTTTTGCAGTACAATGCAATCATCATGCCAGGTTGATTATCAGTAATTATGCATTGCCGCCTTGAATAGAAAGCAATATTTTGCCTCCAAATTGTGATTACAGGCAGAGTGACTTGAATTTTTCAGTCATCTGTTTTTGTTGCCATATGCAGGACTATAATTTGAAATTTTTTTTTAACCTTTCTGAAATAAGTTTTTTTAATGATAGGATGTGGCATTGTGTTCAGGGTTTGCCTTTTAGAATAAATAGTTGTGTAGTTGTGTGCCTTAAGGGCACCAAAATCCGAAAAGTTTGGTGTCCCTCAGAAAAATTCGGTGCCAAACCTACCGCTGGGGGGGTCTGGGGCCAGGAGCATGCCCCCCCAGAAAATTTTGATATAAAAGGATGCAAATGGTGCATTCTGGGGCAGAATTGGGGTGAAATTATGGGAGGGAATTTTTGTGTTTTTGGATCATTGACCATTTGTTTCATTTGGTATTTCTGAAGTGGACTTTTATGATAATAAGAGTAGAAATCTGAAAATACAGGAGTAATTTGTTTTATAACTATAAAATGTTGTGTTTTTTTTTGTATGTGCAGTACAACAATAAGATCTACAGACTACAGTCTTATATAAGACAAAAATCTACTAATTAATTGTACATATGTGTATAAGTTCGACATATGTAAATGCGTTATGACAGCACTGTAAGCACAATATTGCCTCCTTCACACATCTGCACACTTTGCGGGATGTCATCCAATGGTTTTGCAAAGTTAACCAGATATAGATACAATAATATTTTACTTGAGAGTAGTGTGATGAGTTTCTCATACAGCTTGACTGGCCGGAGAGCTTCTTTGTATGCACTTTCCAGTCTGTGCACAAGGCAGACCACCAAGAAAACAGATTCTGAAGCAAGCTTGGCATAGTTGCTCGCCATCCCTGACTGACAAACTTTCTTGGGGTCGAGATTCCCAGACTCGGCTCTGCAGATCTTGCGGAACATCTGTTCACCATCATACAATAGCCATTTAAATTCTTCCTGCCAGCTCTGTTTGAAATTTCTCGGTCGGATCTTCTCATATTCCCTTTTTCTCCTTCTTTTCCTCTTCTGTTCTAGCGCGTTTTTTTTTTTTTTTTTTGGCGATAGCTGACCCCGTGTCCACATTTTGCGGATTTTCTGCCCGCAGTTTACCGGTTTTCAGCCACGCACCCAACATGTTTGAACGTCTCTACAGAAGTAGTTGCTTTCAAACTACCTTTCATACACGGGTGCTGATTGGCCGATTCGCGCTCACCGGAGTGGCTGCAGCCAATAAAGTGTTACAAGCAGAGGAGAAGAACATTTTTTGATGACGTTTTGTGTATGTGTAGGTCTCAGAAAGTCGAATTCTGTGCAAATTTTGTCCAAATTTGATAGATTTCTGTACAGTTATCAAATAAAAAAGGTGGATTCCAGTCAGGAATGCAAGTCTAGAGAGTTGTGTGCCCACCCCCAAAGTAGGGTGCCACGGGTTCCCGGGTAACCGCTAAAATCGAACCCTGATTGTGTTTTATTCAGTTGAGCAGTCTATCTGATATACTCTGAATTCACAAAACCTCCGACAAGTTGCCGGACATCATAACCAGCCGATACACAGCTACTCTCTGCGGAGCAGAGGAAAACTTTCCCCCAGTGAACTTTTGCTTCTGTCAAAGAGGAGTTTTGTCTCCTGTCCTGTTCAGTGGACTGGGTGTTAGATGAGGTTGTAGAAACCAGCACCTTTGATGACAAGGGGAGGTTTGTCGACCTCTTTTTTTACAGACAGTACTGTAACCCTTGTGGAATCAGTTAGCCCTCTGATTGCAGTACTTGGCAACTTGAGTGAGGAATTGTGTCTGGGTATGTGATTGTTCTGGATCCAGACTTTGAGTGATCTCCTGCACTTGGCCTTCAGAAATGTATCTGTATGCGGTGAAAGAGTGACTTGTATGTGTCTGGGTTCTTGATTGATAAAAACCTGGATCCTATGGAGTCATAAGATTGCTGGACAGAGGTGTGTTGATGCCAATATCTTTTCTGGAGAATGAAGGTCCAAAAGTCCTGGTGTGTTCTGTCTTACTGTATGGTTGTGAGATTTGGATGCTGATGACCTAAGGTGATGTCTCGATGTCTTTGGCACTTGGTCTTTTCAAATCACGTGGTCCCACTGAAATGACTGTCAAATACTTTGCAGAGACTCAGTTGAGGAGTATCAGATGCATCGTGAAGGAACATCAGCCATGACATTTTGGCCATGTGGCGCATTTGTCTGGGTATGATTCCGCAAGTGTTTGCCTCAGTATTGAGGACCCCAGGGGTTGGGGAAGGTCATGGGACACACACGTTTTACCTGGGTGTGGTAAATATATGTTTACTTTTGATAGCTAAGAATGGACTAGTTGTTTGCCTGGGTGGGTCCCATTGAGGACTTGCACCCGGTTTCATAAAGCCGTCTAATCTTTTATTCTATTAAACTTACTTAGTTGACTACAGTTAGTTGCCCAACGTTATCCGTCTAATCACCGTTTCACATCGACAACTAAACTTGTAGATTAGCCGTCTTACCTTAGTCGACGGTTTTCACAGGCATAATGGCGTCATGCGTGCCGTTGCCAAAAGACGGCTCCAACGCGTGACAGTTTTGTTTACTTCTGGGTTGGTCGTTGTCATGAACTATCCAGCCTTTGTTTCGTTAACTGGCTTTATTAACATTTACGGACCCATACAAACAGCAGAATGACGTATTTAGCTCTTAGCCTAGCAATTTCACTCTTCAGTTTCTTCTTCCACACTTCCATCAAGCCTTTTGTGCACATGTTGTTCAGCGTAACAGCGACACCCGGTGGCTAATGTGAGAACTGTCACAAACATTATGACAGTCGTCTGTTGGAACTATGACCAAAAGCAGAGGATGCTCTCCTTTTGAAGGAATACGAGCGACATAGGGGTGCTCATGAGTGAACTGTCAAGTGGTGGTACATAACCACCATTTTTTGAGGTAAGACATTAAAGTTTTATTGACGAAAATAAGATTAGCCTCCTCTGTACCAGGCTAAAAACTTTACTTGGGTAACGGGAAATTTTAGCTGACTAAGCACTTTGTGCAACATCTAACGTCAAAATAGTCAACTAACTGAGTTTATTCAACTAAACAAGATTAGACTGCTTTATGAAACCGAGCCCGGTGGTATCTATGTTTTGTAGTTAACGTGGTTATATGCAGCACCAGCGCATAGAAGTGAATTCCAGGACATATTCAGTTATCTTAAATGTTCAAATATTCATTCCCAGGCATGTACAAAGAAAACTAGCAGGTAACGTGATGAATAATCTTTCCATTTACTTCATCCAATTACGTATAACCTGTCAAAACCGAGGCGCTGTGAATACAAAATGGTTGTAATTCCTAAATGGTTTATGCGATATTCATATTAAAGCCCTTGGAACAAAGCAAACAATCTGTATGCACATTTTGATGGTTTCATTTCAACTGTAGTGAAACATCGTCAGTGTTGGTGTGTTTTCTAGCTTTCACACACTCATGCTGCCGCCCCCAAACGTGGAGAAGCTGGTCGTTTTTGCCCGTTTTAAAGCGGGTTATGGCAGTATGTCGTGTGCCTGTTTCCCTCGACGTTCTTCAGTGTGTAGGTGCCAGCGTGAAATATGCATGTCTGCTTTTGAGGTTGCATGAAAAGAAAGTCTCATTACCCACTCCCCCTGCTAGCACCAGCACCTCGCTCTCTCCCGCTCTCGCCGTTTGATGGATGGGACTTTGATAAAGATGGAGGAGGCATGGAGAGAAGGGGCAGGTGTACAGGCTGTGTGGAGGAAAAACCTGCAGAGTTCCTCGTAGAAATCTCCCCTACTACTTTAACATTGATTGAATTACCTCAAATATAGATGAGGGGAGTTTGTGTTCACCACCACGCCTCTGCAGATGAGTTGTGACGCTCTTCAGAAAGCAGCAAGAATATGACATATCTCCATTTTTGGGAGGATTAAAAAAAAAAACCTGAGGGTGTTTGATAGTTCTGGTGTAAGTATACGTGCATTCAGGGGAATCCTTTAATGTTGCTGACAACATTAAAGAGTCACCCATAACAAAGATGGAAGTGTTTGCCTTGCAAAAAAACATTGAGAAACAGACAGATGCAGCGATGAAACGCAAGAGATGGTGCATGACTAACTGAAGACGATGATGTGAGAACACAGTTCAAAGTGAGCTCTTTTTGTGTGCACGGAAAATGCAGCTCAAGTGTAAGGAGGGCTGCCCTGGGGGGAGTATCAGCAGCGGAATACGTTGCTCACCTGAGATATGTTCATTTCAGACTCAGCGGGTGCCATTAAAAATCAAAAATAGACTTGCAGTCATCATCTCAATGAGGAAAAAAAAAACAGTTTTAATTTATTTTGTGTGGTGCATTACCATAGAGGCAGCAAATCAAAAAGTAAAATTGTATTTTACAAAAGACACCAATCTGAAAATGATGATTATGAAGTGTAGACGCAATAAAACAGGAAGCACATTAAAGTGTGTCAGGCACTTAAACAGGACATGATAGAAGATCGCATTTAAGATCTATAAATCCATGTGAGTAGGTGTTCTGTGATGGAGGCTCTTGTTGAAATCACTTGTTAAACTGTAAGGACAATTAATGTATTTTCCGATAAGTCGCAGTTTACAGTCGTATGTTCAAAAATGCCTCATGAAGAGGAAAAAACATCCCATGGAAGTTGCACTGGTTTATAAGTTGTGTTTAGTTTTGAAATTTGGTGCTACTGCTTCATGCAACAAGAAGCAAAATGAGTGACATCGGCACATTATTGATTTATAAGGCAAACACTGCCTTAGTGAGCAGAAGCTAACGGGTTAATTAATGTTGTGCAAGGCACAACGAACTTGAGGGTAAACTGCTTGTCGCTTCTGAACAGGCAAAACATCTGTTCAAAGCTGAACGGGAGCATATTTGCCTCACTAAATGTAATTGCACGTTTTAAAACTGATACATTTTTAAAACATTATCATGAGCCTTACCTTCACCTGGTTATTGCTGTTCTGAGTGTCCCAGACAGTCCAAAGAAGTGAAGTGTGTGAAGGTTATCTATATGCCCTCTCATTATACAAGACCTGTTCTTTCAGTTTGAGAGCATGATTTATTAATTTTACTTGTTCTCGAAGACAAGCATTCTACTTATCCAGATCGTCTTCCTCTTCTTATTTTATGGTGGTTGGCATCCAGGTTAATGGTGCATTACTGCCACCTTCGAATTTGGAGTGTGAATCACAGTACTCCTTTCAGATCAGTATGTCAAACACACAATGAAAATGATGGCAAATTTTGTAAATTGCAGGGATGAGAGTGAGGAATTCAGATTTGCACTAGTATTTAATTAATTAATTAAACTAATTAATGTATTATATTGTATTTATTATTGTATTATGTACTAAATTAATGTATTAATTTAACAGTTCCTTTGCTCCGGCTGCACTTACCTCTTAGTTTCATGAACATAAATGGAAATTTTTTTTGCCAGATTTCTGAGTACCAGCTATTATGTTGACATGGCATGTTTAGCTATTAAGTTCTTTTAGCTTCTCAACTCCAGCTATGCATGGAGCGTAGGACATGATTGGTCTTGAATTGGGAACCTTCTGTTTTAGAAGCAGGTGCACTCGTTGCTTGAGGAAAATTCTAACTGTTGTTAAAATGGGCACATTCAGTCACCTGCTAACTGTCAACGCCAAGTCATTAGCACCCATCATAACCACTTGGGGTTAGCATGAGCTGTTGTTTTACGCATTACTACATATGCTAACCACAGTTAACATTTTCTTTAATGACTTCAGTTTTCACACCATGGGTGAAAACAACATATTGAAATACTCCCATGTTTGCATGACAGAATAACACAAAGATAACGGTTGGAAATGTTCCATCTGGAATCGCTCATGAAGACAACAAAATATTAAATTAATAACCGTTTAAAACCTACATGTTATAATGTAACCTCACTGACAAACCCGGTTCCACTTACTTCTGAGATGCTTTTCTGCTTTTCCAGCTCAGCATGCCTGTAAATATTTTTCTAACATTCACTGGTGCTTCCTACACTTCCTCTAAAATTTACAGCTTCATGGTTTTTGCAACTAATATCTATGGCCTCTGTTCGTGTGTGTTCTTAGAAAGGCCCTGAGTCCATACGTTCCCCCCAGTGTCAACATCTTTTTTCAATTGTTCTAAATGAGAAGGGCACGTATGCGGCCACATGCAGCCGCCTAAGGAAAAAGTGCTGCACCCAGCACCTTATTTTGACAATGCTCTACTTTTTTAAATGGCCACACTGATTGCTTTTAAATTTAAAATTAGTCAAACTTTTCTGAAAATGCCTATAACGTCGCTGCAGCAGAGCGTCAAGCTCCAAAGGACAAAACTTTTGCGGTCCATGTCAACATTCAGTTGATCTGTCACACAAAATCCATTACAAAAGAGACCAAAACAATCACTTATTTGTAATCACAGATTGGACAGACAATTGGTTCATGCTGAGGGTGAGTGCTTTTTATTCAGTGTATGGTTATAAGCTAGTCATTAGTTGTTTATTGTTGTCACAGAAACATTGTGCAAGGAGAGTTTATAAAACAGTGCTGAGATGAGGTGCTTGGGTGAAGTCCTTTTTGAATGCCTGCTCACTGCATTCCGGCCAGAAAAAAACTATGGACACAGGGTCTAAGGTGGTGATTAGCATAAACTTTGGCGTTAATTATGGTTCATAGTGTTTAAAGGATTTCAGAGGATTGATTTAAGGAATTATTCAAATATATTACCAAATTTTTCTTGAGTAAAAATTATTTTAGTTTGAACATCAGTCATTTGTTCAGACACCCCCCCCCCTCGCTTTTTAATTTTGTTGTTACAAAACACAGCTACAGGAACAGCATTGCCATATTTTACTTCAAATAGTGTACTTATAGTATATAGTATAGTATCATAGTGTACTTACTTGTTACTTAATTCCATCTATTTGAGTTGCATAAACGAAAATGATGGCTATCAGCTTTAGCGAACTGTTAGCACAACTGCTAATTTTGTACATATTTATTAACTGACAGTTAACTTGCAATATTTTGTCTTCATTCTCTGCCCCTCTCCTCTGCTTGGTATTCTGGTGTAAGATTTTTGAGCGGATTCTGTTCATATGGGCCATCCGCCACCCGGCCAGCGGCTATGTCCAAGGCATCAACGATCTGGTCACGCCATTCTTCGTAGTCTATGTCTTCGAGTACATTGGTGAGTGGTGCATCAAACATGTATATATTTCTTTTTTCTTTTCAGATCTCCCACTTAAAGAAAAAAAATTGCAACAGGAATTCACTGTTGACGTGAGGATGCGTTATCTTTTTGCCTGATCATCTGTAAAGTCTGATATTGTCTCACTAAAATATATGTATATAAATAAACAATGTAAAACTGCAGCGTTGTACCATTTTGGTGCCTGGTCCAGAAAAAAAACAAACAGGTGTGAAAATGCCTTTAGTAACGGGTCAGGGTATATTTGCCCTTCTGTCAACAGGGGTCAAAGTTAATAAACCGTTGGACTTCCCGATTGTCTTTTCCAACTCCTCTGCCCTTTTCTCCTTTTTTCTTCCATTCATCAGTTCTTCTCTTCACACAGGTGTAGATGTTTACTCCTGGCTTAAGACATGCGTAGAACCTCTTATTGCCAAAATACACTTTAATTTTTTTTCCTTATACTGTTAGAGTGACACACATGCCGTGAGTGTGTGCATTTGTTTATTTGTGCTGCATTTTACTCATACTTACACATTCCAAAGCACCCCCCTGCTGTGCGTGTTTGTTGCACCACATTTACTCAAATGAATGTTTTATGTTGTTGTCACAGTTCATTTTTTGACAGAGCAAACACACTGTGTGAAATCCAAAAAACAAAGTGTTGTCATTTGAAGGGGGGAAAGCAAAAGTGTATACATTTAGGATCATTTTAAAAAAGGGGAGTTTGTCAAATTTGAGCAATAAAAGTTTGCTCTTATATAACTGCTAAGTGGATCCTTGTCATTTGATTGGTGCTTTGTATGTCACATGACAAGGATTATTCTTCCCATTTGTGTTGCATTGCATTTAGAGTGCAGTTTGGTTCCATTTAGAGTGGAATTTGGTTGCTTTTAGAGTGCAAATTTGGTTCTATACGTTTGGTACCATTGCACTCTGTGTGCGCGCACACACACACGCACACACAAAGCAAATCCACTGCGCTGTCTGGAGGCTGTTGGCAGGAAGTTAGAATGAAAAGCTAGACTAATTCCTGACGTGATTTGTTTGTTTTTTTTTCCGCTGCACTAAGGATTTACACAGTCTTTTTTGTAGTACAAGCGCGCACAAGCGCCAACCCAATTGTGTGAATGCGCACACGTGGGGGACAACGACACAAGCGAGACAACGATTTGATTGAGCTAACTGACGGTGCTAATTCTTGTAACACACACACACAATCCACTCCGCTGTAAGCCGTGTGGATGCATGAAGAGCTGTTCATGAGATGAAAAGCTGATGTGATTTTTGGCTGGACTGAAGAACTACACAGTCTTTTTTAATGGAAGTCCGAAGTCAGTGCAATGCATCACCGGACTACACGTCACAATTTGGATTTTAGAAGCAGTGGAACACCAAAATGTAAGTCCCTTTTCTGTTGTTTATCTATATACATAAATGGCTACTTTTGTCTTTCTGTCTGTCCGGAATAGGCTCTAAAACTACAAAAGGTGAACTCCCCAAAGTTACATATTCTGAACCACCATGACATGGGCTACAACCTGGTACTATTTTCAAACAAAAAAATTAATATTAAGACAACAATATCTATATACATAAATGGCTACTTTTGTCTTTCTGTCTGTCCGGAATAGGCTCTAAAACTGCAAAAGGTGAACTCCCCAAAGTTACATATTCTGAACCACCATGACATGGGCTACAACCTGGTACTATTTTCAAACAAAAAAATTAATATTAAGAGAACAATATCTATATACATAAATGGCTACTTTTGTCTTTCTGTCTGTCCGGAATAGGTTCTAAAACTACAAAAGGTGAACTCCCCAAAGTTACATATTCTGAACCACCATGACATGGGCTACAACCTGGTACTATTTACAAAGAAAAAAATTAATATTAAGACAACAATATTAACAATAATCTGATACATACAGTTGAACCCCAAAGTTACATATTCTGACCCACCATGACATGGGCTACAACCTGGTACTATTTTCAAAGAAAAAAATTAATATTAAGACA
The DNA here is from genome assembly GCF_902500255.1 of Thalassophryne amazonica. Taxonomy (NCBI): domain Eukaryota; kingdom Metazoa; phylum Chordata; class Actinopteri; order Batrachoidiformes; family Batrachoididae; genus Thalassophryne; species Thalassophryne amazonica. The sequence continues at coordinate 20,069,247 of NC_047124.1, read as the reverse complement.
ACAATATTAACAATAATCTGATACATACAGTTGAACCATATGTACCTCAGTGGCAGTTGTACTCCAGCACAAATCTCTCACCTTTAATAGCTGGCCGCTGGCCCTATGCATATATGCAGGAGCTCAGTAGCCTGCCTACTGCTATAAACAGAGCCCAGACTCCTGGGCTATCTGCTGCTGGCTGCTGGCTAGCACACATAGCATGGGTGTGCATGCCAGCTTGGTTGTATAACCAAGCAGATTCAAATATCCCCCTTGATATGAATGCATCCTTTCTCTGCACATGCTGCACGTGGGTGCTACAAACCTGTTTGACTCTCCTTGAAAATATTTGAACAACTCTACAAACTTTAGTGTTTTCAGACCTGTTTATAGCAAAAACAAATGTGAGTATTCTGTCATTTACTGACTAATCATATACTGAACATTTTGATTGTAAGAATATAAATACACGATTCAATACAAAGTAACTTTCTTCCATGTGCTTTGTTATCCCCATACTCCCTTCTACCAATATTACATCCATGATATTTGACACCATGTGTGAATGAGTAGATATGCCATCCTAGTCCTTAAATCTGGTTTAATCATTATGGCAGTATGCACCCTCAAATTGAGATTTTTCTGTACCTCATGACCAATACTGCGTTATGTTTATCAACTTCAAAATAAATATAGGGTAAACTCTTCATAATGCTGTCCCCAGGAACAAGGATTTAGACCTGCAGATAAGGTGCCAGCTCAGAGATGTAGATGGGTTCTCCCCATGCCAGGCATTGGTGGTTGAGAGGGGGTGGGGGTGGTCAGTCCACAGGAATTTTGATCTCCCCATGCGAGGCATTGGTGGCTGAGAAGGGGTGGGGGTGGCTGGGGGTGGGGGTTTCAATCCACATTAATTTTGATAAAACTTATACACAATCACTATGATATAATACTTATCAGAATACAGCCTATTCCTTCTTGGAATGAAAGTTTTCACTCTTAGCAGAGAACTTTCACCCACAGGCTGTAAATTAAACTTTAAAAGTTTACTGGATAAAATATCAAGCTTTGTGTTTTCTTGCAATTTGTACAGGTATTTCTAAACATTTGCACATTTTCTAAAAATAAAGGTGTAGAGTATACATGTGTATCACTTGCCTAGCGTTGATCATAAAGTATCAGGCAATTGCATGTTTTCTGTGTCACAATGGCACTCTGCAGATCATTTGAAAAAGTGATGTAGTTCTAACTGCTGATGGGGCAGCACCCTTTCAATCAGCCAGTAAACGGGCATAGAGCGTGTGTTCTCCAATGGCGCATTGTATATAGGCCGCTCATTATGATGTAAATATCATAAATTAAATTTTGTTTTTCATGGCTCAAACTGTTTTTAGTGGTCAAACCTCTTTTTTTTACAATTGAAAAGATTGTTTGTTCTCTAAATATACCAATGAATGCATAACTTTAAGAAATATGCAAGGCAACATTTACACCATTTAAAGATGGAATGCCTCAAAGTGTGCAAAAAGAAACCACTACTTTTGCTGATAATGTGGCTGGCCTGAATATGGCAGAACCTGCAATCTTCCACAGTTAGTTAGTCAGATGCTCCAGAGTTGGTAACCCCAATTGGCTGTATATCCACTTTCCTGACAGAAGGACAAGGAACATTGTCTACCAAGAGGCTCTTCAGAACTATTGGTCAGTAAAAGCTACATTTAAATATATATTCAACATCTCAGATTCAAAATTAACATTTGCTTAAAAGCCATTTTATTTTTGGAGCATTCTTATAAACTAGATTTGCAATGTATCAACAATTATAAAGGTTATAACATCAATTCTGATTAATGATTATGAGCATACTTGATCTGCAATATAAAGTCTGAAGAACTTCATTGTTGTTTCTTGATTCCACCTATTTTGGGTTTTTAGTTCAAACCTTTGCCTATTCGGACTACATATATACTTATAAGATATCTACAATTATGACAAAATATAAACTTTGGAATATTTTGTAGATTATATCTTAAACAGGTTAACCTGTGCAACACCGGGTACCCCAGCTAGTAAATTAATAAAACTGTTGATAAAGCTGTTGAACACCTCCGTTGTGCATTACTTCATGCTTGCCTTGTCACGATATGAAGTCCATGAGGCTTTAGAAAGTGCATTTTTTTTCTAGTTTATATGTATTTATGTCAGAGAAAATGTAAATATGACAGGATTTTCATGAATAAAACTGAATTTAGATGACTTAATGTACTATTGATTTTTCTGACAAGTACCAAATTGTGTAAGTTCATTTCAGCAGCAGAGAATACCACTGAACACTATCCCACATGCTCCAGATGGGTTTTTCTGGATGATTTGGATGTCTGGCATCCCAAAAAATTAATTTCATAGACAAAGGTAGCAGTTTATATTTTTAGATCCAGGACCACTTTCCATGAAATGGGCCATGAAGCGACTGCAAATTATAACGAACAGAATGCTCATACGGTTGACGGTATTTCAGCAGTGCGTTATATTCGTTTTTTTACTTGTGTGATGTGTCATGGAAGTCACTAGTTATTTAATTTTTTGCTTGTTCTTTTGAGACTTACTAGTCTTATGAATCGTAACATTAGATTTGTTTCATATTCATTATCTCCGTGTCTTACCCTGCAGGATATAAATGGCTACAAGCCTTAATATTTGGTGTTGAAGGCATCTCATGTTCCAGAGTATAATTTGCTCAAAATGTGTAAAATATGACCCTTTTATGTAATGGAAATCATAAAAGGATATCTTCATCCATGGAGCTGTTACAACAAAACAGTGACATTACAAAAAAGGTCAGAATGTTTAAGGAAACCATTCACATCGTATAATCATTCTGATATTACCACCAGCATGCCTATCCCCCTACTCATGATCTCTGGGGGTGCGCTATAGTAGCATGCATCTCCCAAAGGACAAAACTTTGTGCTATTTGTGGTGTCAGTATTTCTGTATGGATCTGAGATCTGGCTGCTAAATAACACTTTTGCAACCAGGATCGACAGCAGAGGCTTCAGGAGGATTGAAATCATACAGTAGTTTCACCGTGCAGCCAATGATGGGCTTAGAAAGTGTATCAAACATCCTCCCACTTCCTGCCCTGCAGCAGTGCAAAGAGTCTGATGGTGTGACAGCATTTTGCGCCTCCCGCATGAACATCCAGCTTGAGCCATCCTGGACTTTCATCTCCTTTAGGCTGACTGGAGACAGCCTAGAGGGCCCTGTTGCATACGGCTGAATATCATAGCCAAAGATGTCAGGCTGTGTAACATTTCACAGAACCAAACCCAATAGCAGATGTAGGATAGACCATCGTGAAAGGTGCTGGTAAACCTAATTACCTCTACACACTACGTACAAGACAACTAAGAAGATAAGATACCCGAGGCCATGATACTTTACACAATACCTCTCTCACGGAAATCAGCAAGGTACCCTTCTTACTACTGACTGTGCAGCAGGGGGCATCAAGTATGAGGGGGTGACTTAAGCCGGCGACCTTCTGGACAAAAAATCTGTTCCAACCACGAGCTACTGTACCCCCCACCCCCACCTATCAGCATTCTTGGTATGTTAAAGATATTCACAATATATCCAAACTATGTGGTTAAATACACCAATATTGCAGTAGCTGTTAACCACGTTAGCTGCTGAAAACAAGCGGTATGAAACACTCTACTTGCAATCATATCAGTCATAAAGAAAATTAAATATAATCAATAGTTGCACCTAGGGATGGGTATTGGTAAGATTTTATCAATATCGATACCGATTGTTGTTTCTTGACTGCAACAAGACAAGAGTCCCAGTTACTGACTTTAATCCACACAAAAGGACTCACGATTGACATCTTTTAATGGCTTTGAGAGGGGTCAAGAAGCGGACTTTCCGCTTCTGAAGATCAACGAATCAAAGAACCAACGAGCCAGCGGATTGAAGCATTGCTTCATTGATTCACGCTTCAAACTGGAGTCGTGCTGCAGAAATGGTTGATTACAGAGCCATGACAGGGTATGTAATCAATGTAGAGAAGTGATCATTTTCCCAACAAACGCCCTCAAAAATAACGGCCACTCTGAAGGACCGATAAGGGAATCGTTAAGCAAAAAGGCTGTTGATATCGTGGATTGAATCATTTCTTAATGATACCCGAAAAGAACCGGTTCCCGATACCCAACCCTGGTTGCACCCCTACAGTTCTTCTCTTTCCCCTTTACTAGTATTTTCTGTTTACTTCACTGTGAGTTCCATCATTCTGAGTTTTCTCCTTTACCTTTATCCGCACCTCTCTGCATTTGATTACGCTTTCGTTTTGCCTTTCTCTGTGGTTGAGGGAGATTTCTGTCACATCTTCAAAGCATCACCCCGCGCTTTGTTCCCTGCACTGATCAGCCTCGAATCACACTCACAGCCCACAAACCTTCAAATGTGCCTCGCTGGCATCTTACATGATGACTTGATGTGTTGTTGTTTGGAGCGTTTGTTTTCCAATGGAGGTGACCAATACAGAGAAATGACTCTTTCAGGGGCCGGATCTAATGTTGGTCCTTTGTGATGGGGTCGGAAATGTGAGATAAACTCACTCAAACGATCTTGCTGTCTTGTATTCTCTCTTCTCTTGCTATTTGTTCTCTTCTGTTGCACTCCTTGCTGACGTTTCTTTACATCCTTTGTCAGGAAGCTCATCAACGCGGTGAAAGCGAGTGCTTGTGTTTGCTGTTGTTAACCTGACACGCTTTCACAAATCATTAGAGATGAAGACTATTATACACAATAGCCAAGTAACCCTGCCACCTCGTATACTGACACACGTAAAAATAGCTACAGTGTTTGACGTTTCTTACTAGCCTTTGTAGCCCAGCTTCTAATCAGTCAGTATTTTTCTTCTCTGAGCACGGTCAGAGAGTCAACTGTCAAACACAAACCAAGCGGCAACATATTTGCTAGAAAAAACATTTGCAGTCAATTTTTGAAAATAAGGGCCCTGAACCAGAACCCGAGTAAGAAATGTCAAGCAAGAATGTGTAGCTTTTATGTAATATGTATCATTTTTAGCCGCGGCGGTCTGATCGCTTCCGCCGCCTTTTATGATGAAATAATGCTGAATTAATGTGGAAATGATTTTTGTACAAACAGAAATTAGGTTTTAATCCGTGAACCGCGGCTAATGACACAAGCAAATATTATTAATTTAATAATAAATATTATTTATCAAATATTATTTTGTGCATAACCATCAAATTCATAATTAGCTGACAAGGCAGACCTCATTTGCATTTATTTTTGCATAGAATGATTCGTTATCAGCATCACATCTGATATCATGGTGTTAAATCTTGGAATGATACGGTTCATCTTCGAAATCCATCCATCACTTTATACAGATATAAAAATGGATTAAAAGTAAAGCTCCTGTATGAGTACCTATAATGTCAACTTATTACCTGGTTTTAATTGTTTTAATTTAAATGTTTTATACTTTGTGATTTGATATAATACTTTTGTTTATTGTTGTAATATTTTTTTTTTTTTTTTTTTGGGGAGTGGGTCTTTGATAAGCCTCTTTGACTTCTACCACTTCCTTGCGGTATGCTCACATTGTATTGTTTCTTTGTTTATATATATATATATATATATATATATATATATTGCAAATTGTGTCATTTGTCATGAATTTCTATTGTGCTAAATAAATGGGAAAAAAAGACGCATGTGCAGATGCAAAAGACGGACGATTTTTAAGGCGGCCCGTTCGGTCGGTGACACCGGTCCGCCAAACCATAACAAGAATGTTACTGTGTTACTATGCATTTGGGTAATGGTATTACTTGGTTATGCTGTTACCATTGTGACAGAGTCTGGATTCAAAAAGAATGTCTACATATGTGATAGAAACGAGTCTGCATGTAAAAGCATTGCTGTATGTGTTTGCATTTGTGTCCTACCAAAGGTGACTTGTGCAAATGTCTGTTTAATGGCCACAGTATTGGCTGCTCTTAAGGCTGGACCTGGATTTTCTGTTAATGGCTGGCTTCTGTTATTAGTGGTTCTAAAGGCTGTGAAATCAAATGAGGAGTGCAGTAGGTGGAAAGTGGCTTAGATCAGCATGCGGCAGAAATGGCCTGGACGTTTTTTGGTTTTTTTTTGTGCTTCTGAGTCACATGGTGTCAACTTGGAACGAAACTGCCTCACCAAAATGAGATAAATATGCAAAATGTCAGTTCTCTAGACTAAACCTGAGAAGCTTTGTGCTAAATGTGGCTGTGCCTGAACAGTGTGAAGCGTTATGAGTTTGAGTGACAGCCGCACAGTCGTAGATTTGTTCCAGTTTGCTGCTTAAGACCCCGATAAAGACTTTGACCTGTTCCAGCTGTTTATTCTGTCTTCCAAATGAGGTGTTTCTGCTTTCTGTCTGTCCCTTATTATGTTTTTCCCACCTTTCTCTGTCTTATCTTATTTCCTCTGACACTATTTATCTATTTTCTTTTCTTTCTTTCTTTTAGACATTTTTGATATGTTTGTTTTGTGCACCACCTTTTCATCTTTTTCCGTTGTTATATTTTAGTTTTGGAGCTCATTTGTGCATTAAATACAAATATATTTTATTGAAAGCTTGCAGATGTGGGCAAAGTGGAGCTGTACCACAGGTAATCACAGGGGCAGCACAACCAAAGTTCAAGAGAGACACAACCTTAAAGCAAAAGTACAAAGAACACCATTAATGACAGAATCTATTGACAGTTTTCTATACACTACCAGACCTACAGAACAGTGAGGAAAAAAAATTCTTCATGTTTCTCAGAGCTGAACATAAAGTATGAGGTCTAGAAACACCTGGGAACAGCGTATGGTGTCATGAGGTCATCGTGGAGGTCTATGACGATGCTGGTGTCTGTGCAAAAGGTTGAAGGTCCAAGTCTTTAGAATCCTGGTGCTTTTAGTTTTATTGTACAGTTGTGAAACTGGTGAATGTTGATGATGACGGAACTAGGTGTATCTGGACACTGCTTGAGTAATGCTGGGTTACCTTTTTGCCAGTTGAGGTCTTACTTGGGGAGACCCTAACAGAGGTAGACTTTTCAGGTTGGTCTGAGAGGTGAAAAATGGAAATAAGCCTCTGTGCCAGCCTTGGTCGAAGCTTTCAGCTATGAAAATGACCTTGGATTCATTTGTTATATCGTGTATTCAACTTTGGACGATGCAGCACAAGTAACCTTACGTTTGACCCACCCCATCTTCACAGCCTTTTACCAACTTTCATTACCTGAATGTTGACACAAAATGTGAAATTTTCGTTTGTAAGGAACCATCTAAAAGTTGCATCTGAAATGATTTGGACAGTTTCTCATTCTTGCCTGGAAAACTGAGGCGTTGCACTTGTTTGTTCTCACGCACTGTGCATCGCCTCTCTAGTTTTCCAGCAACACAAGTTGTCTAATTAAGGCTAAGATTGGCCATGATGGGCAGGGAAGGGGCACTGCTATTCCTCTTTTAATGTGGAGCAACCATTGATTGGGAAGTAGATCCATAATGTAATCTGTGTGGCAGTATCTAAGTATGGATCCACACTGAAGATTGGAGGAAGAGAACAAATTAGAGAGATGGACAAAGAAATAATTGTCTTTGAAAGCGGGGTGAGAAACTGATGAGAAAGGACACACTCCAAAGAGATCCATAACTGCTACGCAAGTAGCAGAAACTCAACCGGTTTCTTTTGACAGGCTTGTGGCTAAGAATGAATAAGGGCATTAAAAATGACAGCAAGGAACCAACAGCAGAACAGGCAAACATTTGCCAAAAAAAGGGTAACGATCAAGTTTGAAAGTGTACCCATGCTGTCACGGATAGGTCCAGCCCGGCTGTCCTTCCTCCTATCAACTATGAGATGAATGACCTTGTGTCACTAGCCCGTGCTTTGACAAGCGTCAAAGCAGACACAAATTGACTAAGAATGGCTTCCCTCGTTACTGGGATTTCTTAGTGCTGCTATGACAGCATTGTTCTCGAGTGCTTCAAAGCGGCTCTTCTCATTGATACAAGTGACACGATCCGCAAAAAAATGCCACCCAACTGAGTCGGATTTTGTCTGCTTTGCACTCATGTTTGTGTCACATTAAAGCCACACTAAAAACTTAAAAAAATAAATAAAATTCATTCATTCATTTTTTTTTCTCATTTGTAGAAACAATGAAACCTTAGTAGAACACCAAGGGTCTGCCTTTGGAAGCTGATATCCGGATCTAGGTCCAAACCTTACGTGACACCTGGAACATCATTTCCTTCTTTAAAAAACTGACGTGAAAGTTCAGCAGTCTTAGTGCCAGAAGGTGCACTGGAGACTTGGGTCTAGATTTGATCAGTTTTCTTCTGTGATCTGAGTGTATCCATCTATCCACTCACTGCATTTTGTAGGGTACAGCCAAAGCAAGATATGTTTCTCTCTTGATTCGGGAAAGAAACTAAAACCAGCTCATTTTGTAGTTTTTGTTAGAAGTGCAAATAGCTGTGTGTTGACAAAACAAATGTTATTAGATACAGTGTGGAAAATAAGTATTTGATCCACTGTCAATTTTGCAGGTTTTCCCACCTACAAAGAACGGAGAGGTCTGTAGTTTTTATTGTAGGTACACTTCAACTGTGAGAGACAGAATCTAAAAACAAAATCAACAATATCACATTGTATGATTTTTAAATAATTAATTTGCAGTTTATTGCATGAAATAAGTATTTGATACAATAGAAATACAGACATTAACATTTGGTACAGAAACATTTGTCTGCCATTACAGAGGTCAGATGTTTCCTGTAGTTCTTGACTAAGTTCTTGACTGCAGCAGGGATTTTGGTCCACTCCTCCATACAGATCTTCTCCAGATCTTTCAGGTTTCAGGTTTCGGCTCCCACAAAAGGTTTTCTATTGAGTTCAGGTCTGGAGATTGGCTTGGCCACTCCAGGGCCGTGAAATGCTTCTTACGGAGCTACTCCTTAGTTGCCCTGGCTGTGTGTTTGGGGCTTATGGTCATGCTGGAAGACCCAGCCACGACCCATGTTCAATGCTCTTACTGAGGGAAGGAGGTTGTTTGCCAAAATCTTGCGATACATGACCCCTGCCCTGATACATTGTCCTGTCCCCTTTGCAGAAGATCACCCCCAGAGTATGATGTTTCCACCCCCATGCTTCACGGTTGGGATGATTTTCTTGGGGTTGTTTTCATCCCCCAAACACGGCGAGTGGAGTTGATTCCAAAAAGCTCTATTTTGGTCTCATCTGACCACATGACCTTCTCCCATGCCACCTCTGGATCATCCGGATGGTCATTGGTGAACTTCAAATGGGCCTGGACATGTGCTGGCTTGAGCAGGGGGACCTTGCTGCCCTGCAGGATTTTAAACCATGATGGCGTCATGTGTTACTAATGTAATCTCTCTCCCAACTCTCTTCAGGTCCTTGACCAGGTCCTCCCATGCAGTTCTGGGCTTTCTCAGAATCACCCTTACTGCACAAGGTGAGATCTTTCATGGAGCCCCAAACTGAGGAAGATTGATAGTCATCTTATGTTTCTTCCATTTTCTAATAATAATGCCAACAGTTCTTGTCTACTCACCATGCTGCTTGCCTGTTGTCCTGTAGCCCATCTCAGCCTTGTGTAGGTCTACAGTTTTATCCCTGGTGTCCTTAGACAGCTCTTTGGTCTTGGCTATGGTGGACAGGTTAGATTGTGATTGATTGTATGAACAGGTGTCTTTTATACAGGTAACAAGTTCAAACAGGTGCAATTAATACAGGTAAAGAGTGCAGAATAAGAGGGCTTCTTAAAGAAAAATGAACAGGTCTGTGAGAGCCAGAATTGTTGCTGATTGGTAGGTTACCAAATACTTATTTCATGTAATAAAATGCAAATTATTTCTTCAAAAATCATACAATGTGATTTTATGGATTTTCTTTTTAGATTCTGTCTCTCACAGTTGAAGTGTACCTATGATAAAAATTACAGACCTCTGCATTCTTAGTAGGTGGGAAAACTTGCAAAATCGACAGTGGATCAAATACTTATTTTCCCCACTGTACCTTGAAATGTTATCAGAATGTTGCAAGCGTTGGTACCAAAGCAGCGTTTGCCAGCGGGGGGTATTGTGCTCTCGGAGCACTCTTGTTCACAGTACCACCCTTTCGGGAAAAACCCTGGCTTTCTCAGGATGTTGTGGACTTTAAAACAGGGGTCTGAAGGGAGCAACAGTGCAGGACAAACCTAAAGTTTTCTAGGTTAAGTGTGTTTGAGAATCAAGTGATTTTTATTTTAACCGGAGCAGACGCTTATCTAAATGGAATTGGTTAATTACTGAAGGAAGGAAGAGCAATTTTGCATAATTTAGTGAGGGGCAAGAGAGGGAAAAAGGTGCACCAGACGAGTCGAATTTAGAGCCGCAGTCATGTTTGTTTTTTTTTGGTGGGGGGGGGTTCTTATAATTTGTCTTCTAAGGTTTCAGGTAGATTGTGACATTGAAGAGTAATATGTCTGCATGAAAAAAAGCTGTTAGTCTGCACAATGTCCTTGGGGCAGTTTAGCCACCCTTTTAAAAACCACAAAGAGCACTTGTATCTCTAGATGCTCGCTTATTAAGAGAAACCACATAAATCTTTCACCAGTACAGAAAACTTTGTAGTTACTGCTTTTTTTTTTTTGCCCTTTAACGCTTTATATTTTTAATACTTTACTGTTTCCCCCATGGTTACAAAATAGCCAGTTGAGAAGGCTGCAGTTATAACTTGAAAGGGGGGGGTCCATAGGTACGCTGTGCTTCCTTTTTATATTTGTATACTTTTGTCAGTAGGACTGTTGGCGTCGGTGAAATGAAGCAGTGAACATTTCTTTGCAAACTGCATCCTAAGTACATGCCTCAGGGGGAGTAGGTGGGCAGTGGTAAGAACAGCATCGCTCTGCAGTTACCATGACCACGCTGAACGTCTACAAAGAAAAGGGGATGTGATGTTAGTTGAAATGTTATGTGATCATGACATGGTCAGAAATCATTTTCATTTTCATAATTTAGGCTTTTATGGTTCTGTGTGGCCTTGAAACCTGATCGGTGCTGCTCCAAACTATTTTAAATATCTATGCCCTTTAAGTTGACCTTTCAGTGTCACTCAGCGTCAAAGATCATGTGACCAAGGGAAAGTTAATATATGATGTCACATTAGTGTTTCATAGTAATTACAGTATCTGTAAACACTTCCTTGGAACACCCATTTAAAATGAGTTTGATCTTTCAAGGTCATTCAGAGTCAAAGGTCAAAGAGCCAGCAGAAAGGTGGTGGATGACTTTATGTACATCTGGAGTTGTGTCAAGAAGGGCATGCAGTGTTCCAGATTTACTTTTGCGACTCTGGGCAAAAATGGGCCCAGCCAAAAGAAATCATTTTGTAAATTTTTTTTTAACTATATAGAAACATTGCCCCAGATTTTTGCCATTGGCCTGTGACCTTGGTTTTTGAAATTTTACATTTTATTTATTCATTATTAGTTTTCTAGCTTAGCTGTTGTTTCATGGAGCGGCAGATACTGAGGAACATCCCATTTTTGATTCGGCAGCTTTTATGGCAAATGTTGGCGGAAATAAGTGTTCGCCTCTGTCATTAGCAACAATTGGCAACATTTGTGCAAATGTTTGCGTAATACAGTTGGTGAACTTTAGAGAGTGTTTGGGAACATTTGGGACCTTTTGCCAACTCCAGGTAAAATATCAGGCTGATGTCAGGCAAATCTTGGAATTGAACCACCATTCACCCTATTGATGGACCCAACCCTATTAAACGGGTGAGCAAGCATTCCCCAACACTCAGATATCTGCAATGCAAATGATGCCAACTGGCTTTAATGCGCCGCCTTCCAGCAACAAGCTGTGACTGACAACAGTGTTAATGAACCGCAAATATTTTTATAAACCTCGTCACCATGCAGAACCACGTTGTACATTGGCTCGGAGCAGAAGGTTGATGGAGGATGTCCCCATCAGGACGGCGACGTCCATGCAGCCTCCGCTTTGTCACAGAGTGTGCGTGCGTGCTTTGCTGGCGTTTTATGTGCAGCATTGCAGATGGACTAGCTAGGTGGAGAACCCGGGGACAAAAACTGGGAAGATGGAAGCATGCTGTCAGTCGGCTGCGATGGAGCGCCTGCAGGAGTGTAGCAAGATACAAAAACGGGCAGAATAGAGACACGACTGACATCCAAAACCGCAACACGTGAATTTTAGTGACACCTGCAGAGGATCGCCAACTTTAAATTGTTTTCATTTAACAGACACTTAACTCTAAATTAATCTGGGCACTATTCTATTTTTTTTTTTTTTTTGGCATCGCCTGTCTGAGCCATGAGTTTCTGCTGGTGACATCACTGCAGTGTGCAGCAATTTACTCCCTTCCCCCCAAGCATTCTCTCTTTTTGTCGTCTCTTCTCCGTCATCTCTTGTTTTTCTACCAGCAATCCTGCGGTGTGTGAACTTTCATCCAATGGCCACTTTGTACTTTAACTGCATCCTTACTTCAAGGATGTAAAAAGTCTGAAAGCTACAGGGCTAAATGGTAACGATTCCTGCCATTTGGGGAAGTATTTTTGGACAACATCCAGAGTCCTGGCTCACCATGTGGCATCTGCCAGGTCCTCCCAGAAAAGCTAGTAGGCTTTAATCCATGATGTAGGGTCATTCCAGGTCAGGTCCACAAATACGTCTCACATGGAACAAAAAAAAAAAAAATGGAGATAATATTCTTATTCAGTGTATCTAGCATGGCTTGTATACCAGTAATCTTAGTGAGCGATTCACATTCTTTCACACATGATAACTCAAAACGTAAGAGTACCTGCATCTTGTTAGTTACTGTGTCGCAAGTTGGTATGTAGGAGATGATGTGATTAACTCTTGATCAATAGAGGTTTTGAGTAACATGTTCAAATCTTGACTATTGACAGATTTTTAAAAGTACCTATTATGAATGTTGCTGGTTATGGAAGTAAGAGCAAACAAAGAAACAAGGAAGGAAATGAGCAAGAGCAATACAAATACATACAATCATGAGACCTGGTTTTGAAAGGTGCAACAGGTAAATATGTCAGTACAAAATGTCAACATTTTACCTAAACCTGGTCATTAACAAGGTAAGTTCAAGTCACTACCAGTCAAAGCCGATCAGCTGCCAACTACATTTTGCCATATTACTTAACCACTAAGAGTTGTGTGTTACTTGTTATTTGGGGTGAAATGCAACATTTCAGTTCTCTTCATTCTCCCCATTTTTCCATGTATTTTTTTCTAGCATTTGTTTTTAAGTGGCCATTTTAAAATGTCAATAACTACAAAATGGCTCGAGCCATGTCCGTCAACTTTCAAGAACATCATCTGTTACTCTGTGAACATACACTGTCAAGAGTGCTGCTAAAGTTGAACACAGGATATTGGGTGATTAATTTCCTTAAAAAATTAGACTGCGTCCTCCAGTAGAAGATTTGATGACCTCTAGAAACCATAGATTTAGCGGTAGAGGACTGATATTTTATATCCAACTTCCATATAGAGCGTGTAGTATACTGTGCAAAAACAGAATATTTTCAGCCATGCTAAGGTTTGAAAATTATAAAAAAAAACATTTTCATCCAACTTCACTATTTTATAGCGATAGGTCTTTGGCTGCCAATATGTAGACCTGAGTTTGATTTGCAGTCATGCTACCTGTTTGTATCTGCATTGTCCCAGTCCACCTAACCAAAAGAAATAATCTGCATTGGACTGGTGTCCCACCCAGGGGGAATCGTTGACTCTTCTCCACTTCACACAACAAATTTCAGAGATAAGTGCCAGCACCATATAGTACTTCATTATAATTCTTCTCTATATTCCCCAAATTAAAATGGAATTTTTTTAGACAGAACACGTTTTTGGTAATTTATCCACAGTGATGATTACGTGATGATTAAGTGATGATTACTACCATTTTGCCATCAGTTGTTTAATAAAACCAATCTTATACTTACGTAAATGTAAAATGTAAATGTTTCTGATTTGTTTATGAATGATTGATTGAGGGGCTTTATTGAACATGTACAAATTGTACGTAAGACATTAGCATCTTAGTAATGTAAATACCAAACACACACACTGATTTGCACTAGGACACTAATTAAACAACTGCAAATTATGAAGAAGACATTGCTCATGCGGCTGAGGGTATTTTAGCATTGCGTTATATTTTTAAACTATAATCTGGTACTGTCAGGTTTTTACATTGCAGTGAAAGTGGCCTAGAAATTTGTGTCTTGATTTACTCCGATTCGTTACTCAACTTTGGTCGTTCACTATCCAGTAACTCCAGTCGCCATTTTCAATCGGTGACAGATCTCTCGTCCAGCTAGAGAGGAAATTGCATCAGTAATTCTTAACTTTCTTTTCCATCTTCTTGTATTCTGTGGTAGCTTCAGTTTGATCTGATGCTATCTGGGCTTGTGTTTTTCTGTTTTTATTGAAGATATGATTGTGATACTCAAGTTTGTCCAAGATTGATTGATTTTCACAAATATCTAATCAAAGTTTCTTGCGTGTATTTCATGTGTCATGTTGATCACATTATTCACCAAACATCAACACCAGAAACTCTTATGGTACTATGCAAAATAATGTGAACAATAGCCCTAATTGCTACGAAGATATTGTAGCTACATAGTTTACCAACTCATCATTTGTTTGCGTGTCTATAAATTGAGATGAAATGACCTTACATTTGGACAAAAACGTACTGTTTCAGTGTTTTATATTTGTGTTTTGAGCAGACACTTCTCTAAGGTGAATACTTTTTGGGAGTACTTGATATTGAGACAGCTGCTTTTTTTAGTCATTGTTTTTCTTCTCATTGGATATTCATTTGTAGTATCTTGTAAAAAGCGGTCCTACTGATTCCGAGTTTGGTTTTCGGCCTTACTTTTCTATTCACATCAGTAATTTTGCTTGTTTTCTGCTCTATTATTCTCACTGTGCAATCTGTGTCCATCCATCTGCCCGTTGGTCTATCTATGGATTGAGCAATCTGTCGAGTGGATCTTGCCAGTAGGTGGCTAACGAATATTGGCTTCCTTCTCCATGATGGTCTGGCCACTTTCGGTCCACTCTTCTAGTCTAAGTCTCTCTCTGATTAACGGCTGTTATTAGCTCTAATCAGCTGCTTAGTGATTGTCAGAGCACAGCTGCTAACATCCAGTACGAACCCTGTCTTTTTTCATTATTCCTGATCTACATTTCTGTAATTTCTCCCACTTCAGTCATTTAGTGAGATTGACTTGATGCAATCTTCAATTTCTCACACAGTTGAATATTTGTTTGCCCCCTGAAATGTTCGTTCATGCCATCTATTGCCTGGCCTGAACTTTTTCTCTACTGTATACTTTACAGCTTTTAAGTTCAACCTGCAAGCTTCTTTACTTAGATTTTCTATGGTGCTGTTTTTGAGTTAATGGTTCACTTCATTTTCTTTTATTTGTACTTTAAGATATGTCTATCTTTGTTCTCTGGTGGAATTGGAATTTAAAATTTGTTGCTTCCTTTTGATTCTTTTGAGAATTTATCCCTCAAAACGAACATATGAGGAAATATTGTCGAGAGGTTTAAGAGAGGTTTTAATTTCCCAGTCATTGTTTTCAATGCGTTTATCTAACGGGATGTCTTCTTCTCCGCTGTGGTCAGAATAACAAAGGGAAGGATGAAATAACTTATCAACAGCTTAAGTTTTTACTTTTCTTTTCTTTTCTTACTCACGTACAAATTTGTTAATTACAGAAAATGTTTACTGTGGCGCTGAAAGTGCTTTTGAAGATTATGAGCAGATGGGATTGATTTACATTTTATATTGTGTGCGTTTGGCTACTGATTCTGTGCTTATTGATCTAAAGTGAAGCCTACGGGGAAAAAAATACTTTTGGATCCAAAAGTAAGGCAAACGTAATCTGTTTTATGCTTCTCTGTCAACATCTGTTTGGTACTCCAGCCTTTGAGATCCAATAATGCCTCGGAAGTGCTCGTGGTGTCCTTAGACAGAGATGTTTGTCAATGCTGATACCTTTGCAGACAATCTAAGGTCAAAATGTTTAGACTCCTGATTAGGGATGTCTCATTGAGAGATGCCTCCATTCAGGAAATCCATTGTGCATTTTGCAGCCAGCTAGCAGACTAGCCAGCAGGAAATCCCTTTTGGAGAGTTTTCAGCAGAAAACACACATACAGACAGCCCCTGGATCGGAAATGTCTGCAGGTTGGATCAAAATTTTCAGACTGTTTGCATAAGGTTCCGATACGAACATGGGATCTGCTCGGCCCCATCCCTAGTCTTGTTGTACTGTGTGAGTGCAAGTCTTGGGTGCCAACAAGTATTCTAAGGCGATGGCTAGATATATTTCAGGGTTCTAGCTAGGATAAAATTTTAGCGTAGTGGTAATGTCGAGGGAGCGAAGCGGGGGAGGTCATTGAAGGGATTTCAGAACCATTAACATATATTTGTAATTTGTCATTTCAAACCGGTAAATTTCCCAATGAAATGAAAATAGCCAAAGTTGTACCGCTGTATAAGACATAAGGGATAGACACCACTTCACAAATTATAGGCCTGTTTCTTTGCATCCACAATTTTCCAAAATATTAGAAAAACTATTCAACAATAGATTAGATGAATTTATAAACAAACATAAATTACTTATTGACAGTCAATATGGATTTAGAGCAAATAGTTCAACATCACTGGCATTAATAGAATCAGTTGAGGAGATCACAAATGCCATAGATCATAAATTACATTCAGTTGGAATATTCATAGACCTTAAAAAAGCTTTCGACACAATCAATCATGATATATTAATCAATAAAATTGAACGGTATGGGATCAGGGATTAGTGTTACACTGGGTGAGAAGTTATTTGAGTAACAGAAAACAATTTGTGAAGTTGAGGGAATATACATCATCATGTTTGGACATTGCTTGTGGTGTCCCACAGGGGTCAGTATTGGGTCCGAAACTCTTTTTACTTTATATAAATGATGTTTTTAATGTGTCCAAGTTATTAAAATTAGTATTATTTGCAGATGACACAAGTATTTTTTGTTCTGGGGGGGATTTCATACTGCAGAAAAGAGCTATAAGAATAATTCATAATACTGGTTATAGAGACCACACAAATTCACTATTCTTAAAATCAAAAATTTTAAAATTTACTGATCTGGTTCATTTTCAATCAGTAGAAATCGTGTATAAAGCAATAAACAATTTACTTCCTGGAAATATTAAAAACATGTTCTTTAAGAGCAGGGAATTATAATCTGAGGGGGGAGTTTAACTTAAAACATCAGTGGGCACGTACAACATTAAAAGGTTTTTGTATTTCTGTTTGTGGAGTGAGGATGTGGAACAGATTGAGGGTGGAGTTCAAACAATGTCCAAGCATGAACCAGTTTAAGCAGCAGTATAGGTACATGTTTTTTTCTAGGTATAAGGAGGAGGCAGGGTATTGAGGGTTAGGGTGTTTTGTTGATCATTGTTTAGTTGTGTGCACTTTGTTTTTCTATCTTGTAAATATGTAGTATAAAATCACAGGCATTGCATATGTATGTAGGTATGTGTGTATATGTATGTATCTACACTAGAGATGTTTATGATGACGGGACCTGAGTTTGTGTTGTGTTAAATGTGTTTGTAGCATGGCCCAAGCAGCGGGTCACCCCTTAGAGTCTGGTCTGCTTGAGATTTTTTCCTCAATACATCGGAGGGAGTTTTTCCTTACCACTGTCTTCTATGCGCTTGCTCTGGGGGTTGGTAATGAGTATATATGTATGTTTGTATGTATATAAGGGGTGGGCGTTTATAAGCTTTGCTTCTGCTCACCCCATTTTGGTCACACATGTCACGGTGGAATTGTCTTGTGTATCAGTTTTTTGTTACTGTTGAGTTTGTGTGCCAAATAAATTCATTCATTCATTCAAATTGAACAACATTTTATTGAGTCTTAAAGTAAATAAATATGAAATTGGTTACTGGATCCTTAAACTCTGGACATAATAAACTCTACATGGTGGATCCTTGATCTCTGGACATAAACAGAAATAAAATCTGTTCGTTTTTGTCATAAGCATAAGCACATTATTATTGGCATGAATGTCTTTCCATACCTATGAGCTGAGCTCTTGCAGATGTGCTGCAGGTCAGGTTCAAAAAGAATGCAGGACGTCTCATTTTGGGAGGAAAAAAAAGGTTTTAGTCGATTGTAGTTTGTCTGTATTGCAACGTTTTAAAGAGGTGTCATTTTATTTAAAGCGGCAATTCGTTTTGAAGTTAATTCATTCTGACTGGACTCTGTCTCGGCAGAGAGCCGCGCAGCGTTCGGAGCTGTGCGAACAGAAAGGAGGACGATTCTCGTTTCTTGACTACAACAAGACAAGACTCCCAGTTAGTGACTTTAATCCACACAAAAGTGACTCACGGTATTTTAATGGCTTTGAGAGGGGTTAAGAAGCGGACTTACCGCTTCTGAAGAGCAGCAAATCAAAGAGCCACGAACCATTGAATCGAAGCATTGCTTCATTGATTCACGCTTCAAACTGGAGTTGCGCTGCAGAAACGGTTGATTACACGGTCAAAAATAAGCGTAACGGTCCAAAATTATAGCGTAACGGGCCGTAACGCAAGTTTGCCCTGTATTTGCTATTACAGTCCTTCCAGAAATTTACAATGCCAGGATTTCAACAGATGATTCAACCAGTATATCTATATAAAAAAATGTAATTAATTTAATTTATTTCATTTATATAGCGCCAAATTACAACAAAGCTGCCTCAAGGTGCATCACACAAGTAAGGTCTTACTTTACCAACCCCAACTATATATCTGTATATGAGTGTCAAAGTTCACCCCCTCATCCACATCGTGACTAATACTGTAATGGATCAAGTAGGGGGTTGCATGTTGGGGTGGAATACAGTGAGGACCTCGTGTGCCCTGTGGCTACTACGGTAACCATGAATGCCCAACAGGAACCCTGCACATGATATGGCCAATGGGGCTGTGGTGAAACAAGAAGTCCCCAGTGGCGGATCAGGTGGAGGTCATGATGGCTTCTAACCCAATGGCTGTGAAAGCAGATGGATGCTGCATCAGATCCTCAGACCCCGATCATCTAGGATTTCCCAGCCTTCATTCAGGCTATGGATTTCTCAAGGGCCCTATGTTTGTTGGTGTGCACCGATGTTCTCACATTAAAAAAAAAAAGAAGAAAAATGGATGCACAAGCATCTCTAGATGGACCCTGGATGTATGTTTTCACTGCGTGCCAAGCTTGGGCCAGTTGAGGCATATCCACATCCACCATCCTGTCTGGGAATCGATCTAGAAACAGTCTTTCTCACCGTTGACGGGTTGCCACAACACTATCTTTATACACAGAGATATGAGATATATCCATCTATTTCTCTCTCTATGTTCACGTATATTGACTGAATGTGTTCCTGGAGGGTCTGGTGTTAATTGTCTTCAGAGACTCCTTGGAGGCCACAAAAATGAGTTTGTGTCAAACCAGTGTTTGCTTCAGGAGATTTAGTTCAGTCAAATATTTTTTATACAGTACCAGATTACAACATAAGTTGTCCCAAGGCACTACTCAGGAGTATTCACCCCCTGAGAAAGCACATTGGCAACGATGGTATGGAAAACTCCCTCAGGTGCTTTTAGATTATAGGAAGAAACCTCAAGCAGAACAGACTGAGTGGGGTGACCATCTGCTTTGGCCGGAGTAACAGAAACAAAGCAGTGAAATAAAAGCACAAGAAGGAATCCTTAAATGTGCAGAGACATGAATGTTGGATTGAAGCAACCATATACATGTTAAATGGAGTTACTACAACAATAGATGGCACATTGTGATGGAGCATTTTGGCTGTGCCGTATGTTTCTCTAGCCATGATCCAGTGACTTAGTGTTGACGGTCCCAGCAAATGGAACACTCCAAGGAGGCGCCATCAACGTAACCAAACGAACAGAGCACTGCATCCTCAAATATGGAAAACTCACTATGCCGTTGACTGACTTCCCCTTTTGAAATTCATTGCTTGTATGTGTTGATGTTATTTTTATTCACGGTCCTTGAGCATCCCTGATCCAGCATATTTTCCTTCTGCCCCTATCGGATTATCTAAATCAGGTGTGTTCAGTCAGTGGAAATGTTAGAGATACAAAGTTTTGATCAAATAAATGTGGAAATGGAGTTAGAACCGTAACATATGTAGAGGAGGGAGGGTTTGAGAATAGCCGCTGCATTGTATTACCAGAGTCAGGATGCTTACTTTAAATATATATATTCCAGTAAAGTTATGTATTATGATTTTAAAAAGTAATCTGTATAATAATCCCAGTACAACAAAATTAAAGTAATGAAATCTAAATATGGAAGACACCAGAGAAATGCAGTGTTCAGCAGTGAAGGCAAACATAATGAATTCTATTTATTCAATGCGAGGCCTCGTGGGGGAAGCGATCAGGTCTGGGGGCGTATTTTACAAAACGTATCTCTAATGACATTGTATATATATGTGTGTGTGTGTGTGTGTGTTTTTTCTTACTATAATGGAATACAGATGCATTAGATAATAATGTAAATAGTCCCAGAGTACCAAGATGTGTGATTTTGTTGGCCATGGCTCTCACTCGCTTTTATGTGGAGTGGATCAGGTTTATGGATTGTGAAGTGATCAAACACTGATATGACCAGGGACCTTGCCGGCGGTCAGTAATAGTTTTTACACACAAAATAAAACTGAATGAAGTACAGCTAAGCTTCCACTTTCAGCCAGTTTAGTGAAAGGCTTTTTCTTCTTTAACTGGCAGTTCTGTTCTTGATCAGCGAAAATTTGAGCCAACACACTAAAAAAAAAGAAAAAACATCTGTAAATATCGTGCACTAAACATGTTACGGGTGCCTTTATTCATCATATTCATACTCCTTAACTGTCACAACAGTTTATCGAGCGCACTCGATAAAAGGCGCAACAGATGTACTCCTGTCGCCGCAAATGTTGACCTCCCACACTTCTCTTTGCTCGCTTAGAAAGAACTAAACATCATTGTTTCAGCCCAGAGGCAAGGGGAAGGAAGGGGAACGTGTGTTGCAGTCACTTAAAACAAATTGAGTTCTCCTCACGCTGCCGTTTCACCGAATTTAAATTTGTGAGTGAGACGGCACAAGTAAGTTATTTGTTTTCAGTCATTCCCAACAACGTACTGACATTCAGCGGGAATAGATGGTAGACGTGATTGAACAAAATCCATTATGCTGTTCAAAAAAAAAAAAGGGGGGGGGGGTTGTGGAAAGCTATTTAAGATTTGTCAAAAGAATGTACCAGATTTTAAAGCTGCACGCCCTTTTTTGAGGTTTTTTTTTTCCCTCCCACTGTTTTAAATCACAACAAGGATTTTCTTTTGCACCACTATAATGCTGTTCCTTAGTATTCAAATAAAGGATTCACAATCTTCTATCACCAGTATGGTGATAAATCACCTCGTCTAGAAACCGTTTAGAATTTTGACCCCCCCCCCGGGTTCAAATATAGTAAATACAGATGCAATGATGTACTTTCTGTTTTGAGATCATTTATGATTTGGGTGAGTTTTCTGACCATCTAAACGGCATGGTAGACCTTCAGTTCTGACGGAAAGTGACGAAAGTCAAAGTGTTAAGCAGACAGCACAGTTTAGCCTTGTTTCCGCAGAGCGGTACAGAACGCCATTTTGTGCGTTTCCACATTCAGATTTAGAGACGGGTACCAAAATAACCGACCCATACTGTATCAATTTTTGGAACGGTAACAAAAGGGATGAGCTAACTCACTGCTGTCCATTGATTGGCTCATGGCAACATAGGAATGCGTCATTACCCTGCGACAACTTGCGCGCTATTCAGAATCCTGTTGAAAATATGTGTGGCGTGTTAAATTTCCACACAACGAAGGACACCAGCGAAAAGCAGTCAAGCTTGGTCAAACAGGGAGGTGTAGACTTTCCTAGTAATCACTGGGGAGGAATGGCGATACGACGTCACGCTAACCATCCAGATGACGTGCATCTTGACATCTACGATGCTCCATTTCCCCCCTTAAAAAAGGGTACTGCTGTCAGTGGCATCGCAAGCCAAACCATGCTTAGCCATTCTGCATGCTTTCCAACAGTACCATCCATAACTTTGCAGTATAAATAAAGGTTAAAACATACAGATACTTTATAGTAACTATAAATATAAATGATCAATTTTGTGGAAATTTCAAAGGGATTACACCTTTAATATCTTGCATTTGTTTTATTTTGTATCCCGTTTTATCCGATGATTTGCTAATGACCTCTGGAGTCACAGAGACAGTTGTCAGCACTTGAACACGGCACACACAAAGCTGAAAATCAATAACTGTGCTTTCATCTGCATCCGGCTTCATCTTATTTCTCAGCATTACCGCAGATTTCTCCCGCCGTTTTTTTGATGCTAAAAAGCAATAGAGCTCTAAAATGATCCAGAGAAATAGTTCTGTCAAAAACTGATTTATCTTCCGTGAATAATCGCGGGGTTATTGAATATTTTTAGATTAAGTTAATTACTTGACTATAAAAAGCCATAAATTGAAGCTCTCCTCACCAAGACGCTTCAGATCTCTCCCAGTCTCAATTCCTTGTTTCCTCTGTCAGCCGTGTGATTGGAGGTGAGAGAAAAAAAAAAAAATCAGTTTTATCATTCTGTCACCAGCGAGACGCGTTCCGCTTGACCTGATGCAATTGGAGGCAATTGAAACAGTCATCTTACTGTGTTGCTGCTGCTGCTGCTGCTGCGGCGGGGCTTTGTGGTGTTTGCAGTTGCATCATGACCACGACTGCGCACACACACACACACACACACACACGCACAGTAATTTATGCTCACACTCTCATAGACATATGTGTGGACACTCTGATACAAATATACTCAGCCATGTGCAACCCAACATGAGCATGAATGAAAAAAAAAACCTACAAATGTGTGCATGTTGCAAAATATGCACTCTCATTCTTATTTACGCTCTTTGCATGCCTGCTGATGTTCATATTGGCCCCACAGATTTATGTTCCTAACTTCACTTGAAGATTACAAGCAGACATCTGCCTAGAGAAACTAGTGAGGGAAGCCACCAAAACACAGTTCGGGGGCTGTTGATGGAGGTTATATCATACAGGTAGGGGATTTCAAGAAGTTAACAAGTGGGCTTCTTGTTGGTCTTCAAGACATTTCACCACTCATCCAAGTGGCTTATTCAGTTTTGATGACATTTTTATTGGACAAAGACGACATGGTTTGATGTTAAATATGAAAAAGCCTATTGTTTTTGAATCATCTTGACATAAAATCAAAAGTTTCTTTTCATGATCCAGCATTGGGTAATCCCCTAGCATATCTCTGGGTCTATCGCCTAGCATGTCTCATGAGCATGTCTCATTTTTATTGGACAAAAAGGACACAGTTTGATGTTAAATATGAAAAAAACCAATTTGAAAGCATGTACTTTTTGAATCATCTTGACGTAAAATCAAAAGTTTCTTTTCATGATTCAACATTGGGTAATCCCCTAGCATGTTTCTGGGTCTATCCCCTAGCATGTCTCATGAGCTCACTGGACAGAGTGAATGTCCAAGTCCTTTTGGTTCTGGTACTTCCTCTGTTGCTGCATGGTTTTGAGATTTAATCGCTAACCAGTGATCTAAGGTGGTGACTGGATGTCCCCCTTCTGGACTTTGTGGTCCACGGACAAGGATCTGCTCTGTATTTCCCACACCAAACTGCAACTTTTGGGTGCAGAACTCTTCCAAAAGTGATCTACAGTGCGTTTTCTCTGAGCATTTTGCAGTATGGAATCTTTGTGTACAACCCCTGGCAAAAATTATGGAATCACCGGCCTCGGAGGATGTTCATTCAGTTTAATTTTGTAGAAAAAAGCAGATCACAGACATGAAACAAAACTCAAGTCATTTCAAATGGCAACTTTCTGGCTTTAAGAAACACTATAAGAAATCAGGAAAAAAAAATTGTGGCAGTCAGTAACGGTTACTTTTTTAGACCAAGCAGAGGGAAAAAAAAAATATGGAATCACTCAATTCTGAGGAAAAAATTATGGAATCATGAAAAACAAAAGAACGCTCCAACACATTACTAGTATTTTGTTGCACCACCTCTGGCTTTTATAACAGCTTGCAGTCTCTGAGGCATGGACTTAATGAGTGACAAACAGTACTCTTCATCAATCTGGCTCCAACTTTCTCTGATTGCTGTTGCCAGATCAGCTTTGCAGGTTGGAGCCTTGTCATGGACCATTTTCTTCAACTTCCACCAAAGATTTTCAATTAGATTAAGATCCGGACTATTTGCAGGCCATGACATTGACCCTTTGTGTCTTTTTGCAAGGAATGTTTTCACAGTTTTTGCTCTATGGCAAGATGCATTATCATCTTGAAAAATGATTTCATCATCCCCAAACATCCTTTCAATTGATGGGATAAGAAAAGTGTCCAAAATATCAACGTAAACTTGTGCATTTATTGATGATGTAATGACAGCCATCTCCCCAGTGCCTTTACCTGACATGCAGCCCTATATCATCAATGACTGTGGAAATTTACATGTTCTCTTCAGGCAGTCATCTTTAGAAATCTCATTGGAACGGCACCAAACAAAAGTTCCAGCATCATCACCTTGCCCAATGCAGATTCCAGATTCATCACTGAATATGACTTTCATCCAGTCATCCACAGTCCACGATTGCTTTTCCTTAGCCCATTGTAACCTTGTTTTTTTCTGTTTAGGTGTTAATGATGGCTTTCGTTTAGCTTTTCTGTATGTAAATCCCATTTCCTTTAGGCGGTTTCTTACAGTTCGGTCACAGACGTTGACTCCAATTTCCTCCCATTCGTTCGTCATTTGTTTTGTTGTGCATTTTCGATTTTTGAGACATATTGCCTTAAGTTTTCTGTCTTGATGCTTTGATGTCTTCCTTGGTCTACCACCAGTATGTTTGCCTTTAACAACCTTCCCATGTTGTTTGTATTTGGTCCAGAGTTTAGACACAGCTGACTGTGAACAACCAACATCTTTTGCAACATTGCGTGATGATTTACCCTCTTTTAAGAGTTGGATAATCCTCTCCTTTGTTTCAATTGACATCTCTCGTGTTGGAGCCATGATTCATGTCAGTCCACTTGATGCAACAGCTCTCCAAGGTGTGATCACTCCTTTTTAGATGCAGACTAACGAGCAGATCTGATTTGATGCAGGTGTTAGTTTTAGGGATGAAAATTTACAGGGTGATTCCATAATTTATTCCTCAGAATTGAGTGAGTCCATATTTTTTCCCCTCTGCTTGGTCTAAAAAAGTGACCGTTACTGACTGTCTCAATTATTTTTCCTGATTTCTTATAGTGTTTCTTAAAGCCAGAAAGTTGCCATTTGAAATGACTTTAGTTTTGTGTCATGTCTGTGATCTGCTTTTTTTTCTACAAAATTAAACAACTGAATGAACATCCTCCGAGGACGGTGATTCCATAATTATTGCCAGGGGTTGTAATGTATCTTGAAAGGTACGACATAGATTTAAGATATCATACAGTCAAAGGCCACTTTATTAGGTACCGTAATTTCTCCCGGCTCTTTATATAATTTACTGCCCCTTACAAAGAACCACATCAATATATTCCTCATTTTGAATTTATTGAAGGTCATGTTGAAAATCAGGCCTGGGTCTTTACAGACAGACTCCATCTTGTAAAAGAGCACAAAGATTGCTCGCACAACACTTTCATACCATGTGGGCGTTACAGTGGGCGTGGTTTAGTCTCACAATTCTAATGTTACTGGCTCTCACCAACAGCGGTAGTTCTCCCTGTATCTGAAACTTGCACATGCGTATTGGAAGTGAAACTTAACTCTTATATTTAAACTTGAAACCAGATTTCAGAGACTTCCAATCACATATCAAAAGCAAATACTTGATCACTAACGTAAAATAAGGAATTGGCACAAATATTATCTAACAGTACACTTGTTCAGTTGTTAATTCTAGACGTGGGGTGACTTTGAACCATGGTTGTTGGTGCCAGATGGGCTGGTCTGAATATTTCAGAAACTGCTGATTGACTGGGATTTTCACGCACAACCATCTCTAGGGTTTACAGAGAATGGTCCAAAAAAGAGAAGATATCCAGTGTGCGGCAGTTGTGTGGACGAAAATATCGTGTTGATGTTAACGGTCAGAGGGGAATGGGCAAACTGTTTGAATGGGCGACTGTGTGATGCTATCATGTGAATATGGACTGAAATCTCCAACACCTTGTTGAATCTATACCACGAAGAATTAAGGCATTTCTGAAGGCAAAAGGGGGTCCAATCCAGGACTAGCAATGTGTAGCTGGTGAGTGTATGGAGTTGCAAGGTTTTGTGCCACTGTGTATCCTAATCCAATTTATCGGATTGTTGTATCCCCCGTTGCGCCAAAAAAAAATGGATTGTTATTGGCTCCCCCCCATGTGCGCTCTAAGTACTGTGTTTAATCATGGTGGAATTTGAAAGCTGTTAAAAACACACCACATCACAGCCAATGTAGACTTCATGTTGTTGCCAGCTACACATATGTTGCATCACACGTTTTACACACCAGTGTGCAGGAATCCTGGCGTTAGAAATAACTGCTAATGCGTGATGGTAGTAGCCCTGCTACATATTAAACACTAAGCATCGTCACACAAGGTGCCATGTTGCCTCGGGGCGAGTGGATCTTTATGAGCCTGCACATAGGCACATATGATTTTAAAAGCCCTGTTTCCATTTGATGTCGCGGACTTGTATTATCTTTCAGGTAAGGGGCCCGCTGTTTGATTTGCGGACACTTGGCTTACATTGTAGATGGAGACGAGTGAAGACATTATTGGATGAGATTGTGAGGACTTTATTGCCTTAAACATTGCTGAAGTTCAGCAGCTTCAATGCGCAAATACGGTGGTGCACTTTGGAGCAAATCCTTCTAAGAAAAATCAAGAAAAGCATTGAGGGAACAATGATTTTCCTTTGACATGATGTGCAGAATCCCAGACTTTGAATAAGTTTCTGGGGCTCACGAACCCAAAAGTTTTTGGAAATCCAAGGGCACGCTTCAAGAGAAAGTAAAGATTGTTCACTCAGATGCTGCTTCCTCATTCACCTCGTGTTTTCCTCGCTCACGCGCACACTCTCTTACCTCTTGCTCCCTTCACCTCAGCCTTCTATTTTTATCTTGTTACATCTCGTTTCACACGCTGCCATAATTCTCTTCTCATTGCACTCTGATCCTGTGATTTTTCTTCATGTCGGCTGTACATTCTTTTTTCTGTTTTTCTTTTTTGTGTGCATGCGCATCTGGCCACGTTATCTCTGGGTGTCAGTGGCGCCAGGTTTTACCTTATTGGCATCTTTCTTAATTATCCAACAGTATAACTGTCACCTCTCTGGAAAATGTTCAGCTCTCATTAACAGCGGTGTTATCGCACTAATTGTGCCGCGGTAGGGGAAATCACATTTTCCGTGGCACACGCTTGATTGAGATGCGTGCGGGGAGGTGCAAGTTTTACATCTCCCTGCTACTAACTAACGCGTGTCTCATTTCAAAAGCGTCAAGCTTCCGGCTGAGTCGTTTGGGTTGCAAGAGGATTGAGACATGTTTAAAATTAGACTTAACCTAATTGTCATTGTAAATTCTAAATAACAACTGCACCACTTGATTATATTCTCTTTGCTTTATGCGGGGAAATTTTGTTAAAATTGCCTCCAGCGGTCAACAACCTGGGTTTGATTGTGATTAATTTAACCAACAGAAGGTTGTCAGACTGGACCTTTTGTTGCCAAGTGGCGCCTGTACGGATGCGCTCTCGCCACACACAAACACAAGTCAGAACCATTGCATCAGGCTAAATTAGCTCGTTTATCATCTTACATCACATTACCTTGCGGTTCATAGTTGACGAGTGCAGATGGCGGCGTCGCCGTGTGTGTTTGTGTGACTGTGTGTGTAGGGGCCTCTCCTCTCTGGAGGAGTAACCTGACTTCGCGTGTCGAGCTGTGCCAAGTGCTCACAGCTGGCAGCGAGCAAGCAGGTGGTCTCTCTGGACAAATTGCCCCCTGCGCCAGGACAAACAGGAAACCAGCCCTGAGGGCCGGCAGGAAAGTGGCTCTGTAGCCAGTGGAAAGAGATAAGAGTTCAGTGGAGGAGAGGCAGAGAACCAATAGTGGAAGGGGACCGACAAGATGTCAGGTGAGGAGATTGATGTTCCTTTTTTCAGGGATCTGTAACACTGCATCAGCTTCTTGCTGAAATTCTTTTCAGCGCTGTGTTGAAATAATTCTCGGATCTTTACGCTGAAATGTAATAATGGTGCAATATTTGTCAAAGCAGGTAAATGGCTTCTGATGTGCGACTGCTACTGCTTTACCTTCTTCTCCTCGTGTACAACACTACTCACCAGACACTTATTTTAAAACATTCTTCTTCTTGTATATCAGAGAAAAATGTGATCCATAATCCTGGATACCGCTTATGAAAAAACTAGTGTCATCTGGCACTTACAAATTTGTTTGGAGCTTTGAAACGTTAAATTTAAATCGGAATTGTAGTAAGGAATGTTCGTGGTCCTAATGAGTAAAACTTGCCGTGTGATTTCTGTGCAAGATTTTTCAGACATAACACTGGAGTTAAATTAAAGGCAAACAGATTTCATAAAATTACAGTTTTAAAAGCTGAGTAGCGCATTGTCGTTGGGATCCATGAATCCAGAATGTTTTTAGAACCTTGGACCTGAACATTTTTTGAAGAACTCAACCCTTTATTTCCCTCTTAATTACATAATTTTTTATGTTAATTTACTGTCTTAATGT
The DNA here is from genome assembly GCF_902500255.1 of Thalassophryne amazonica. NCBI lineage: Eukaryota > Metazoa > Chordata > Actinopteri > Batrachoidiformes > Batrachoididae > Thalassophryne > Thalassophryne amazonica. The sequence continues at coordinate 20,040,238 of NC_047124.1, read as the reverse complement.
ATTTATAAATTGTTTAGGTTCTTGTCATCATATACCCACTATTATTATTATCATTATAATTATTATTACTGTCAGTATGTTGATGAGTATTATTATTTTTATTTTTACTTCTCTTTTGTCATTTGATTTTTAAATGGTCCACAATGGAAGGAAGTGTTTTCACTTTCTTGTGTCACCCATGTATTTTTAACATATTTACAATTATGTAATGTGCTTACTTTGAACTTACTGAATAAAATCATGCACACGCTTTTAATATATAGATGATGTATCGCCCCCTGCTGGATTGGCATGTGAGTCCAGAATGTAAATATCAGTGTCCATTGTTCAGTGGTGTTAAGTGGTAAATGGACTGCATTTATATAGCACTTTTCCATCCGCATCCGATGCTCAAAGCGCTTTACAAATAATGCCTCACATTCACACGGATATGCAGGTGCTGCCATACAAGGTACTCACTACACACCGGGAGCAACTAGGGGATTAAGGACTTTGCCCAAGGGTCCTTAGTGATTTTTCCGGTCAGGCTGGGATTTGAACAAAGGATCCTCTGGTCTCAAGCCCAGTGCTTTAACCACCAGACCATCACCGCCTAGCATTATTCAGTTTTGGTGCTATTCATCCTTGACCCAAAATTCATAAGCATACCAAACGGCAAATGTCATCTCTCCCCTCTTTGTGTGTTATCAGAATTGCACGAATGCACAGCTGTTTGTCTTTTCTGAATTCTGCTGTAAGCAGGTGCTTTTAATTTGACAAATAAAGATGGTGGCGAAAGACATTAAAAGCAATTCACATTTCACTCATGGTACCAACATATAGCACTTAACAAAACTGACTAAACCAACTGAACTACAAAAAAACACTATCAATAACACTAACACTGTTAAACTACCATGAACCACAACAACATTTAAAATCCCAAAACCTCAGACTCCCATGGTGCATTGCAGCACAGCGTCCATTGTTTATTGTTTAGCTAAAATTCCTAATTTCTCCAAAAAATATATGTCCTATCAACTTTCCGTTTTCGCAGTGGAGGTGTGTGTGGATCGGGAGGTCTGAGCTGCTTTGCTTGAGCTGCTGCCCCCGCAATCCGACTCCGGATAAAGCGGAGGAAAATGGATGGATGGATGGATGGCTCATCCTTGACCCAAAATACATAAGCATACCAAACGGCATTACATTAAGATGGAAAAACGACACTGAGTTGATAACCAAAACTGTCATGTTTTAGACCAGTGGATCTCAAACCTGGTCCTCGAGTACCACCTAACCTACACATTTTCCATCTCTCTCTACTCTGCCACAAGGTGATTAACTCATTCAGGTGTCTGCTCGTAATTGATTGGCTGAGCGCATTTGTATAATTTTCCATTAAGAGTCTAGTTTGAGTTGTTTTTTTAGATGACTAGGTTAGCAAAGTACATCAAGACAAATTATTTATTCACAGATTAGATGTTTTAATATGGAAAAAAGGTATAGGATTTGTATTTGTATCAGCAGATACTGAAGGTTCCAGTATCAGTACCATATCAGACATGAAACAGTGGTATTGTGCCATCCCCGAATGTACATTTCCATTTATTTATTTTTGCTCAAACAGTATAAAATTTGTGTAGTTCATAAAAAATTATGAACTATGCAACAGCTATTTTAAACAAAAAGCTATTTTGTGCCGTTGTTGGTTTTATTTCATGATCGTATGGGCGGAAAAGTCATGGGTGGGCTTCCAGAGAAGGTAGTATGCATGTGTTGCCATTTTGTTTAGACATGGTGTATATAAAACATCGTAAGCGGTCCTTCCAGGGTACTTGGTCTAGTTTCTGACCGCTCAGTCTTTGACGTGTAAATGGAGATGATTTTAGCTTTACTGGCCTTTTATATTATCAGTGGCAAGACAGTACATAAAAAAGGTCAGGGCCATCAGATGAGACAATTCAGATGGTTTATTTCTTCATAATCGCATTTTCCTTTGTACGTGCCCACGAGTGGTTTTGTTTACATGCTTGCACTGTTGCTTTACTTAACTGCCAAGCCTTTACTCACCGAGAACGCTGTTGTCTTCTGCCAGCTCGATCACAAAACAGCTGTTTTCTGAGGCCTGTTCCTGTGAACAGAAATAAATGAACATGGCACAAATGTTGGTGTTGGAGCTGAATGTAACAAACCTCGGTCTTCAATCTCTCCGTATCAAATGGTGAGTTTGCCTGAGGTTTTTGTTTCTTTGTTTGTTTGTCTGCAGCTGAAGCCTCACCTTTGAAGATCCTTAATTTTCTACATGGAGCCACATCTCGCACAGAACCGAGTTGACTGAAAGTCCCATTGATTGATGTTCGGCTAACTGAAGTTTGAACTTAGCCCAAGGAACCCCCAAGGTTCTTGTTTGTAAAGATGCTGAATTTGTCTCGCATATGTAATCATACTGGCTGGTCTTTGACGGGGAGGGCAACACTCCAGAAGCATCTTGAAGAAATGTCTGCTGGGGCACAGTTCAACTGAAACCGATCGGCTGTTTGTTCCGTTCAAAGCGGTGCTCCGGAGACGTGGTCTCTGCTGAGAATGCCAACTTTCTACTTCTGTCAGGTACCAGAAGACGTAGTTTGACGATCGCTCAGTTGCGTCATGGAAGCAGGGTTATTTGCTTGTTACACCTTTTGATTATTTTCTGCTTTAAAAGGATTCAGACTGTGAGGCTGTGAAAATCGCTCATGCCCTGAGATTTGGTCCCCTTTTAAGAATTAATCTTCCACTTGTGATCATAGGGGATGCTCTTGCCTTGTGATCCAGTCTCTCCTCCTCTTTGGCGTTCCTCTTATTGTCTCGGTGACAGGCCATTCCCAGCTCGAGCAAAAACCACCGGACTCTTGGAAAGTGTCCCTTCTAATCTGATCTCCAGTCAAAGCTCGGTTTGGAACCGCGCCTGACAGCTTCAACAAAGAGTGATCCGAGCCGTCGGGATGCTCGTGGCTCGCGGCTCTCCCAAAACGGCAGTGCCGCGGCACTTCACTGCCTTGTTAATCAACGGTGACACCGCGTGAATTGCCATTGAACTTGTTTACAATTAATCTTTTCAACATGAAAATTAATACCTCTCCTCCTCTCATGGCAGCTGAAGAATAAAATTAAATGGTTAGGGAGGTGTCCTCTCTTGCTTCTGCCCTGCACAGAACATTGGACATTTGGATCGAGTCGATTGTTGTGGGCTTTTGCAGTGGCCCCAATTTAAGATGCAGAAAAATACAGCCAGTTTTCAGCCCAGCTGCTGTCTAACTCTGAATTGTTTTTTATTCTTTATTTTTTGATGACCTCTTCCTTTTTGGCAGTGTTTGTGTTTATGTTTTAGATCCAACTCCAAAAAAAAAAAGCATTTTATGAAATTGTCTGCTTGTGTGTCCCCAGGCTGTCATACATTTTGCTTTTTTTTCTCTTCTCATTTTTCATTGTTTGTGTCAGTATTGTAGTTGCAATAAAGTAAATATCTAATCACAATCCGAGCTGGGCCGCTTCCACATCATGTATTAAAGATGCGATATCCCTGAACAAAATTTGATTTTTGTGCATCTGGACACATGATCTGTCTGAGTGAGATTGAACGAAGAGTCTCACTAAAATGAAGGAAGTGTAACCACGCTCTCTCTCTCTCTCTCTCCCTCCCCCCCCCCCCCCCTTCTGAGTGTGGTTTCTGTCCATCGTTACCAGACATAAACCTGAAAAGACAGGGATGAGCGCCTGCATGTCGGATTGTTGATTGCACACGCGCACATGTGCGCGCACGCACACACAGTCTTGTTGTTAGTGGCTTTGTAGTCCTGGTGGACTGCCAGCTGTCTGTCTGTCTGTCAAAAAAAAGTGTGCTCATTACGTCCGAGACAACATCCCACTGAGGTTGCCAAGGATACCAAGCAGAGCTGCCACGTTCTTTGCTTATGCATTCTGAATCCAAAAACATCCACATATTTATATACCTGTTAATTTTTTTTGTTGTTGTTGTTAAAGACCACACACTCACTCTCGCTGTATGCCCTTCTCTCCTTTCTAGCTTCTTTCTCTGCCGCCTCGTTCACCTTTCTTTCTCGATCATTGTTAATCAGTCTCGTCCCATCTCCACTGCCTGTCAGTGGCTCGTCAAAAGCCAGTCAAAGCCCCTGCAGCCCGTCACACGCTGTTGCCATTAATGACGTCTGAAGACACCCATCATTGAAGTCACCCATCAGAGTTGACGGGGGGACTCGATGGTCTCTCTGCTTGGAAAATATTTTTGAGGCACCGTGTTACCTTTTATTCTTTCTCTGAACTTTCAGTGGCAAGAAAACATTTGAGGATCTTTGTTTTTTGTTTTCTTGTGTTACACATTTAATTTTGTTTCCCCCTAGACTGGAAATGTCGAACCATGTATCCTTTACAGTGCAGTTTGTGAATAGATGGATAAATGAATGCGTAAATCTTGTCCACTTTTCTTTTTAATATAACTCAAAATCTATCAGTGATGTCATCTTGATATTTGGAGTGTGAATTAGAATTGTAACAGGGCTATTCCACAGGGTGGCATTCTACTACGATCGCCCACGATCGCAAAAAGTGCAAAAAATAGGATGAAGGCTGGCTTATAAAGTGCAGACCTGGCAACCCAAACAAAACCAAAAGAAAGGAGCGACGCCCTCGGGCCAGATGTGACCGATGATGTTCACCTTTGGAAAAAAACAGAATAAACGCTGCTTCGGCTTCAGATTTAAACCCAGATGGAGCATGATGAGACACGTTTCAAACTCTAGTCACTATGAATACCCTGTCTAAAGATGTTTGAGCATGATTGAAGCTGTTAAGGCTAACAATACCCGGACGTTAGCACGTACGACCTGTGATTTCGAGAATTGGGATGAAATTTTTAACTGTTCAAAAAATGGATCCCGGTTTCAAATCTGATGCTGATGATGGTTGTAACTACTATGTATACCAAGTTTATTCAAGATTGACAAAGATGGATCAAGAAGTTACCATGGTGCTTCAAAACATGCCCGATTTGCTAATCGGGATTAAACGGGAAGGAACGTGCTCTGTGGAATAGCCCTATAAGATGCATACATACATGTTTTTTGTTCATTAGAACCATTTATTACCATACAAAAACCATTATGATGTGTTCGTTGAGGCTTCCATGATTTTCTAAATACCCAGGAAAGTATTTTTTTTAAAGAATGTAATTAATCATGTAGTTGATTACCGCATTTATTTTCGACCCACACACATCCTTTCATTCTTAAAGAAAATATACGTAAATATAAATCTTGTATTTATTGATTTGATAAGCCACCGTCCTTCCAATTTCCTTGTTCCATTCTCTGCTTCACATTTCTAGGTGTCCTTGTTATTTGGTTCCTGTCTGAGCATTGAGCTGATGCCCCTGTTGCTCTCTGCTCCTTTATCTCTTCTTCCTCATCTCTTCCTCTTGGTGTCTCTCTCTCTATTCCTTTCCAACACCCTCTCGTTTTACGTGTCCATCTCTTTCCACTGCACTGCTCATTTCTCCCACTCTCTGTCTTCTCCAGAGGAGGAAGTGGAAAACTTTGACGTGTCCAGTCTGCAGGAAGAGGCTCTAAGGAACATCGAGGCTGACAGCTTCTGGTGCATGAGCAAGCTCCTGGACGGAATCCAGGTAGGCATGAGCGTGCATGTGCATTTGTTAAAAAAAAAAGTCCTCCTAAAAACAAGGGTTTATTACAGTTTTAATTTTGACATTAGAATACACGGTGATTGTCATTCAGTTAATGTACCCACCTGTTGTTGTCTTCTCCTGGTTCTTCACTATGATGCTCCTCTATTCTTGTATTCTTTTGTTGTGTGTTTAATATGGAGCCACCCTTTAATGTCTTAATTTATTTATAAATTTATTTATCTATCTATCTGTCTGTCTATCTGTCTATCTAATCTATCTATCTAATCTATCTATCTAATCTATCTATCTATCTATCTATCTAATCTATCTATCTAATCTATCTATCTAATCTATCTATCTAATCTATCTATCTAATCTATCTATCTAATCTATCTATCTAATCTATCTATCTAATCTATCTATCTAAGCTATCTATCTAAGCTATCTATCTAATCTATCTATCTAATCTATCTATCTAATCTATCTATCTAATCTATCTATCTAATCTATCTATCTAATCTATCTATCTAATCTATCTATCTAATCTATCTAATCTATCTTATCTATCTTATCTATCTTATCTATCTATCTAATCTATCTAATCTATCTTATCTATCTATCTATCTATCTATCTATCTATCTATCTATCTATCTATCTATCTATCTATCTATCTATCTATCTATCTATCTACCTACCTACCTACCTACCTACCTACCTACCTACCTACCTACCTACCTACCTACCTACCTACCTACCTACCTACCTACCTACCTACCTACCTACCTACCTACCTACCTACCTACCTACCTACCTACCTACCTACCTACCTACCTACCTACCTACCTACCTACCTACCTATCTATCTATCTATCTATCTATCTATCTATCTATCTATCTATCTATCTATCTATCTATCTATCTATCTATCTATCTATCTATCTATCTATCTATCTATCTATCTATCTATCTATCTATCTATCTATCTATCTATCTATCTATCTATCTACCTATCTATCTACCTACCTACCTACCTACCTACCTACCTACCTACCTACCTACCTACCTACCTACCTACCTACCTACCTACCTACCTTAACAAGTAAAAAGTGTGTCCAAATTGTGTCCGAATGCTTTTATATAGGAGATACATAGACAAGCAATTTGTAAAAGATACACCTTTGGTTGTTGGTCAACTTTCTATTGGTCAATCACTTTTTGGCATTTTGTGTTTTAAAGGGCATACTGGGGAGTGATTGAGAAGTGTGGAGCCTTCCTCAAAAAAATACTGTGTGGTTCTCCATCTTTTCCATTTTGAGAAGCCAACATTTCTCAATGTTGCCCCCAGTAAGTCAGAACATCACACGTTCTTGTGAAATGTTGGTTTCTCCAAATGCCAAAGAGGGAGAATTGCACCTTACTGTTCAAGCCTATTTATACAAAGAGTCTCCTTATGTTACTAGACATTGTTGCCTTTCTTCTTGATGGACGAGGTCCAGTGAGCGTTTGAGTCCTCGAGTTAATCTGCGCTGCGGCCGAAGCTGTTGCAGAATTATTTCTGTCACTGCATTCACAGCTACATAAGCCTGGTAGGGCCTTCACCGCAGTGGAGACACAACAGCTGAGGAGGCCAGTTATGGCGCCATCCTTCTAAATGTTCACAACATCTGGTGGGAAATACTCAATTAAGAATTTTCCCAAATTGGCGTCAGACATGTAAGGTGTGGGTGCTGCAGTCTCTGAGTGCCCACTCCAGTGTTCAGCCTGATACATTGGCCAGCCTTTCAGCGAAGGTAATTAATAGTAAGTAGTATGTGCTGGGCTTAAAATGTAAACATCCAGATATGTACCCAATTTGGTAAGCTATTTCATTTAAGAAATTAATAGAAATCGCGCCTTGTTGCCCCTGAGAGAGGAAAAAGATGAGGAATGAGAATTCAGAGTGCGAGTGAAGAGGAGCAGAAAAGAATACCGTGTGAGTATTTGCACTGTCCCCATACTTGTTTGTTTGTGACCTTGGATCCAAACTAATTACGTGCAATGCACCAGGGAGTCCCATGTTTCCCCCTAATGCTTTCTAAACAATCTGACAGAAGCTGAGTGCCTCAGCACAGTAATTAGTTGCTGATCCTTGCTCTGACCTTGTCTCAAACCCTTTCACATCCACAATATACTATTACACTTCACCGCGGCTCTCAAGTCGGGAGCTTGACGGTTGGTTGGAAAGAAAGAGGAAGTAAGAGTCGACATATGTAGTTACATTTATTGACTTTTTTTAAAGCAGCTTATTTGCACAATTTTTTGAGTTTTTCCCTCCACAAGTTTTTGTAAAATAATAAAAACTGCAAGATTAGCAGGAAACTCATGAATGGAAGGGTTGGAATTGGCGACACGGTTTTGTATTCTTTTCTTTCGTGTTTAGGTAGCGGTGTGTTACAGGGGAAATTCTTTTAAACAGTCTTTTATTCTGCCATCCAGATTGGCCATTAGGTGTAGTTTTTGTCTTCCTTAGAAATGCTTTTCTCAAGCCTTCCATGAACCTGGCCGTTTTAGCTGTCAGTTCATTGAAGCTGCTTCTCTAATGAGCTGCTGTTTTAATTGGGAGTGTTAAAGCACCCTCTTTCAAAGGGGGAAGCTGGTAGAATAGGTACGTTAGAGGTGATTATTGCAGAAAATTGTGTATGGGCTTATGCGCATCAGTAGAACTTGGGTAAATAATTTGTATGTGATTATTTGTCAGCCGTCCAGGGTGTGCATACCATCATTGATGTTACTGCCGCTAACGACCATGCAAAGTTAGTTATGGACAGATCAGACCAATGTGTATAATAAATGCATATTTTTTTCAACATACTGGCCTTTCAGGTGGACAACGCAGACGTGGCTTCCACTGCAGGTTTAATTTTGTCCTGCATGTTTTATTATGTTCTACAGCGAGATAAATGAAATTGGAGCTGACTTGATTTCAGATAGGTCATAGCTGCTTTTTCCTCTTCACTGAGAACATGACGCGTATCGGATTGCAGCCCAGCAGTATTTTTACTACAGTCAGGTCTGGGAACATGCCCTTTTGCCACACGTCACCATATCCAGCACACTACACCTAGGCAGACCCCCCCCCCCATTTCCCCCCCAGTTTGTTTTAAAATAAATGATCAAACACATTCAATTAAATTTTTTTTCCCCCTCTTCTTTTAATGATTTATTGCATAACTGGCAGAACTGTTGTACCTACTCCTGGCTGTGATTCTGCTGTTTCCGTAAAGGTGCAGGACTTGCAGGTGTAGAGAAAAATGAGGCCACATTGAGAAGGAGAAAAAAATAAACAGCTTGGGATTCAGAGTTTTAAGACAACCAGGAAAATAGTTGCGAAATACCGGCACAATACAGGTGGTTGGAAGTTGTATTTTTCTATTTATTTCAATTTATTTTCATTTATATAGCACCAAATCACAACAGAGTTGCCTCAAAGTGCTTCACACAGGTAAGGTCTAACCTTACCAACCCCCAGACCAACAGTGGTAAGGAAAAACTCCCTCTGAGGAAGAAACCTCAAGCAGACCAGACTCAAAGGGGTGACCCTCTGCTTGGGCCATGCTACAGACATAAATTACAGAACAATTCACAGAACAATTCACGGACGAATATACAAGAAATGCTATTGGCGCACAGGACAGGAGGATCGCCAACATGAATACAACTCCCATCTCTGGATGGAGCTGAACCTTAAACAGAGAGAAAAAACAGAATCAGTCATCAGAAAGACAATAAATACTGTATAATTTGCCAGCATTAAACAACAAGGAAAACAGAGAAGTACTAAGGTGATCGCCGGCCACTAGCTCTAAACTTCACTAAAAGACCCAGAATTTAGGTAAAGTTGAGGCCGCAGCCCACTCCAATTACTAATAAATTAATTAAAAGAGTAAAAAGCATAAAACAAAACTGTACCAGTATGCTAGCCGTATGAAAGGGAAAATAAGTGCATCTTAAGTCTGGACTTGAAAATCTCCACAGAATCTGACTGTTTTATTGACGCAGGGAGATCATTCCACAGAACAGGGGCATGATAAGAGAAAGCTCTGTAACCCGCAGACTTCTTATTCACCTTAGGGACACAAAGTAGTCCTGCACCCTGAGAACGTAAAGCCCGGGCCGGTACGTAAGGTTTAATTAGGTCAGCTAGGTAGGGAGGTGCCAGTCCATGAATAATTTTATAGGTTAGTAGCAGAACCTTAAAATCTGATCTCACTGGGACAGGAAGCCAGTGAAGGGATGCCAAAATGGGTGTAATGTGGTCGAACTTTCTGCTGTCAGAAGTCTGGCTGCAGCATTTTGAACCAATTGGAGACCCCTAATGCTAGATTGCGGTAAACCAGAAAATAGAACATTGCAGTAGTCCAATCTAGAAGAGATGAACGCATGGATCAGGGTCTCAGCATCAGCCATAGACAGGATGGGACAAATCTTTGCTATATTTCGCGGGTGGAAGAAAGCAGTACTAGTAATATTTCTAATGTGGAGGCCAAAGGACAACGAAGGATCAAAAATTACCCCAAGGTTCCTCACTTTGTCAGTGTGATGTATGACACACGAGCCGAGGCTGAGCCTTAACTGGTCAAATTGATGCCAATGTCTCACTGGACCAAGAACCATCATTTCAGTCTTATCAGAGTTTAAAAGTAGGAAGTTTCTAGACATCCAACTTCTCACTGCTGCAAGGCAATCTTCTAAGGATTTTATGTGAACGAGATTACAAGCAGTTATCGGCATGTATAACTGAGTATCATCTGCATAGCAGTGAAAGGTAATCCCAAAACGCCGCAATATGTGCCCAAGGGGTGCTATATAAAGGGAGAAAAGCAGGGGGCCTAAGACAGTCCCCTGTGGAACCCCAAATCTCATGTCACTAAGGTTAGAGGTAGTGTTACTGTACAAAACACAGTGAGAACGACTGGTCGAGTATGACGTCAGTCATGCAAGGGCACTCCCAGTAATCCCAAAATGATTTTCCAGCCTATCAAGTAGAATATGATGATCCACTGTATCAAATGCAGCACTGAGATCTAACAGCACAAGAACCGTAGTGGTGTCCGAATCCATTGTAAGCAGAAGATCATTCACCACTTTAGTGAGAGCCGTCTCTGTGTGTTGTATGGATCTGTTCATATTTAAGACATCGATCCAAGACGTTGAGTCGGGATATCGAGATGTTACTTAAATCCCTGCAGCAGCCAATTAGTCTTGTTCTATGCTAAATTGGAACACACCTCCGGCTAACTTGACTAATTTAACACATTAAAATGATTCCATATTTGGCCTTTTAATTAATTTAAATGGAACTGTCATCTCTGCTCAATATTGCATTATTGATTTAGGCAAGGTAATTCTAAACTATGATGTATCATTTACATCTGCAGAACAAAACAATGAAAGTCTGAGTAATTTAATCTTTGACACAGTTTAGAACAGCAGACAGCCGAAAGTGTTCAGACGCGGTGGAGTCAATAGGTAGAAGTTGGTGTGTGCGGTCTCCACAACGCACAGCGTGTGAGGTCCTCCTCTCACCTGCCATGCCCAGAGAGGGAAATGAAGTCAAAAAGTTTAAAAAGTCCATTATTCTGCTAGCACACCCCAGAGGCTCTCAGTTTTAAATCCAGCAGATGAAAACCTGCCTTTTATGCTAATTCTGCAGATATGCCTTTTACAGTGGGGGCTCTTAAATCTCTTTTCCCAGCTCAGGGCCTAACTTATAAGAATATAATTTTGCTCTGAGATCCAGACTTATTACATTTCCACAGAAATTTTTGACACACATGAGCTCAAAATAAAAATGTGTAGTGTGCAGCCCATAGTTGAATGTGCTCTTATGGCATCTCATGGCAATTATGAGGAAATGTTTTTTTTTTTTCTTTTCTCCCCGACATGAGACATGTTTGTGCCTTATAGTTTGACATATATGGAAGCCCTACCATTATTTAATGCTTCGATCTTAAATATGATCAATCTATCTTTATTAGTTGGCTATGTACCACAGGCTTTTAAGGTGGCAGTAATTAAACCATTACTTAAAAAGCCATCACTTGACCCAGCTATCTTAGCTAATTATAGGCCAATCTCCAACCTTCCTTTTCTCTCAAAAATTCTTGAAAGGGTAGTTGTAAAACAGCTAACTGATCATCTGCAGAGGAATGGTCTATTTGAAGCGTTTCAGTCAGGTTTTAAAATTCATCATAGTACAGAAACAGCATTAGTGAAGGTTACAAATGATCTTCTTATGGCCTCAGACAGTGGACTCATCTCTGTGCTTGTTCTGTTAGACCTCAGTGCTGCTTTTGATACTGTTGACCATAAAATTTTATTACAGAGATTAGAGCATGCCATAGGTATTAAAGGCACTGCGCTGCGGTGGTTTGAATCATATTTATCTAATAGATTACAATTTGTTCATGTAAATGGGGAATCTTCTTCACAGACTAAGGTTAATTATGGCGTTCCACAAGGTTCTGTGCTAGGACCAATTTTATTCACTTTATACATGCTTCCCTTAGGCAGTATTATTAGACGGCATTGCTTAAATTTTCATTGTTACACAGATGATACCCAGCTTTATCTATCCATGAAGCCAGAGGACACACACCAATTAGCTAAACTGCAGGATTGTCTTACAGACATAAAGACATGGATGACCTCTAATTTCCTGCTTTTAAACTCAGATAAAACTGAAGTTATTGTACTTGGCCCCACAAATCTTAGAAACATGGTGTCTAACCAGATCCTTACTCTGGATGGCATTACCCTGACCTCTAGTAATACTGTGAGAAATCTTGGAGTCATTTTTGATCAGGATATGTCATTCACAGCGCATATTAAACAAATATGTAGGACTGCTTTTTTGCATTTACGCAATATCTCTAAAATCAGAAAGGTCTTGTCTCAGAGTGATGCTGAAAAACTAATTCATGCATTTATTTCCTCTAGGCTGGACAATTGTAATTCATTATTATCAGGTTGTCCTAAAAGTTCCCTGAAAAGCCTTCAGTTAATTCAAAATGCTGCAGCTAGAGTACTAACGGGGACTAGAAGGAGAGAGCATATCTCACCCTTATTGGCCTCTCTTCATTGGCTTCCTGTTAATTCTAGAATAGAATTTAAAATTCTTCTTCTTACTTATAAGGTTTTGAATAATCAGGTCCCATCTTATCTTAGGGACCTCATAGTACCATATCACCCCAATAGAGCGCTTCGCTCTCAGACTGCAGGCTTACTTGTAGTTCCTAGGGTTTTTAAGAGTAGAATGGGAGGCAGAGCCTTCAGCTTTCAGGCTCCTCTCCTGTGGAACCAGCTCCCAATTCAGATCAGGGAGACAGACACCCTCTCTACTTTTAAGATTAAGCTTAAAACTTTCCTTTTTGCTAAAGCTTATAGTTAGGGCTGGATCAGGTGACCCTGAACCATCCCTTAGTTATGCTGCTATAGACTTAGACTGCTTGGGGGTTCCCATGATGCACTGAGTGTTTCTTTCTCTTTTTGCTCTGTATGCACCACTCTGCATTTAATCATTAGTGATTGATCTCTGCTCCCCTCCACAGCATGTCTTTTTCCTGGTTCTCTCCCTCAGCCCCAACCAGTCCCAGCAGAAGACTGCCCCTCCCTGAGCCTGGTTCTGCTGGAGGCTTCTTCCTGTTTTTCCTTCCCACTGTCGCCAAGTGCTTGCTCACAGGGGGTCGTTTTGACCGTTGGGGTTTTTACGTAATTATTGTATGGCCTTGCCTTACAATATAAAGCGCCTTGGGGCAACTGTTTGTTGTGATTTGGCGCTATATAAATAAAATTGATTGATTGATTGATATGGAGTCAGACACTTTCCCAAAGCAATTTGACTGATGACATGGAGCAAGTGCATGTGCAAGGTTCGTTGCTCATGCTGCATTTGGTTGTAACTGGTAATATAAAAATGTTGTAACTATATCGTCATTATAGTGAGGCAGCATAGCTAACTTATTCATTTAGTCATAAAACCACCAAATTTTCCAGTGTATGTGATGTTTTTTTTTTTGTTTTACTAGCGTGAGAGGTCCTCCAACTTATAGTCCAGTGCAACTTATATACAGAAAAACTTACAATTCACAACCATGAATTTTCTTTACACTTGAAATCAGGAACACACCATTAAACTGCCTTTTCCTTTTTTTTTAGAAAAGCAAGAGAGGTGGAAACTTCTTAACAGGGCTTGATTTCTTTCAGCACGCATTTAAAATCGAGTTGGGTCGCACTTAAAGCTTTCTTCAAAAGAGTGATCGTCATGGCGTTAATATTTTGTGTTTTTTCTCATGTCGGGTCCAGTTAAAATTAGCTGTCATGCTCACTTTAAGCATATACATACACACACATACACATATATATAATATGAAGGATGTCTAATGACACCGTAAAAATGCACATGTGCAGTGTGTGTGCGCGGTAAGCTGTTACAGTGCAAACAAACGTTTATGTCTGTGTATGTGCGGGTGATATTACCGTGCAAACAAAAGACGTTCTTTTCGATAGCAACATGGACAGTAAATGATAAATGCTGCCATGAGCTGATTTAAAATTGAAGTTACCGTAAGTTTGCATTAGACCGCTGTGTCACTTTGAGAAATTTTCCACGTAGAAAGAAATACACGAGGTCAATGCTGTGCTCGAAAAGTCCTGTTGTGTGGGCCGCCAGAAGAGGAGGTACTGCTGGCCCACCACCAGAGGGCGCCCTGCCTGAAGTGCGGGCTTCAGGCACGATAGGGCGCTGCCGCCACAGACACAACCGGGAGTGACAGCTGTCACCCATCATTTCATTACTTCATAAAAGCCGGATGTCATCTCCACCTCGCTGCCGAGATATCATCTACCTGTGAAGGTAATTCTCTGCTAAACTGAAAACATTGACTAACAGTCTGAACTTCTTTGCAGCCGTTTTCCTGTAAGTGTTTCCTTATCTGTGGGATTGGCATTTGGTGTGATCAGCGACGGCTTCGCTTCACCCCCCAACCAGATAAGTGGTTGACAGGAGCTGCACGTGTGTGTGATTAGAGGTGGAGGTGACTTTCCACCTTCTGACTGTTTTTGTTACTGGGTGTGTGCACACACCCACATCTCACTGTTTGTGCTCCTCGCCAGCAGTACCAGATCCGACAGTCGGGGACGGTGATCACCTGGGAATTCGGGACTTGGCGGCTCCAGTATTCTCCGGGTTCTGTGGCGGTGGAAATCGTGTGGTTCCGGCTCTTATCAGGACAGACGTCTTCTATCCAGGAGCCTGCCCACACGTCACCCTGGTGTATTGACTGCTATCAGATTCTGTGATTGTCTGTATCATCGTTGTGCACATTCACAACATTAAATTGTTACCTTTTGGCTCATCTATTGACCGTTCATTTGCGCCCCCTGTTGTGGGTCCGTGTCACTACACTTTCCCCAACAAGTCCATTTGATAACCCACAGTTAAACAAGGAGGCGGAGAAGTTGAAAACAGTTGACTGAGTCTGAAAAGACAAAACAAAACAATCTGATAAAAACGTCTGATCACAAAACGTGGTGGAAAAGTTGAAAACAGTTGACTGAGTTCTGAAAAGACAAAACAAAACAATCTGATAAAAACATCTGATCACAAAACGTGGTCCTGTTGGGTCTGTCGCGGTTTGCGCTTGTAAAAACAAATTATTTAGCTCTTAGCTTCCGATGGCTAAAGCAGTGTTTTTGTTGTAA
Organism: Thalassophryne amazonica; assembly: GCF_902500255.1. Lineage (NCBI taxonomy): Eukaryota > Metazoa > Chordata > Actinopteri > Batrachoidiformes > Batrachoididae > Thalassophryne > Thalassophryne amazonica. The sequence continues at coordinate 20,024,840 of NC_047124.1, read as the reverse complement.
ATATATAAATGAGGGATTTTCCGGGTTTTCAAACCTTTCATTGCATTGCACGTTCACCTCACGTGATTGTCTGTTCAGTGGCTGAAAGAAGCAGTTTACTCCCATTTTGTGCCCTTATAGTGACATTAATTACCTCGTCGGCTCGGCTCCTTTACACATGTGACTTATAAAAGAAGAATACAGCAATTTAATCCATTTTGCTTCTTCCTGCACAAAGTGATAAATGCGACTTATACTGCAATGCAACTTGCATATGTTTTTCTTTCTCTTAATGAGGCATTTTTGGACCAATGCAATTTATACTCCAGTGTGACTTATACTCTGGAAAATACGGTAAATCGCGTTTGAGCCAAACAGCAACGGAATGAATGTCATTTAATTTTTATTTCTCCAAGCAAGTAAAATAAGGTCTGCCTGACTCTGGAAGGTGGATAAATAATTATTTCAGATTAAGCTACACTTATGGAATATGTCTGATGTTGCAGTTTAAATGCTCCTTCATGGAGTTTGTCGGATGGACTGAAATTATGTTGTGACGATCCAAATGCTCTTTGAAGGGCAATTTATTCTTGGTTTTCTTCACTTCAGAGACTTTTCATCAGTGTGTGGCAGTCGGTCTGTTTTCGGTGAGATTTTTAAATTTCTTTCTATTTTTTTGCATTGATTTAATTAAGACAAAACTCAACTGTGAAGTTATCTATAAAGCATATTGTTAAATTATTCTACAATACACACAGCTGGTCAGGCACCCCCCCCCCCCAATCCACCCCACTTACATCTGAGCCATATCCAGCTCCTCCCCTGGAGTTTGAGCCAATCAGAGCGTGTCTGCTCATTGTCAAAGCAACCATCTGTTGCCACAGTGCCTGGTAGAGATGGGGTCTCCCTCAAGTGGGAACAGGGGTCTGAGGACCGACGTCTAGCAGACGGTAGCCAGACCAAACCAGACGCCACGTCCTGTTCCCGTTCCCGAGGGGGTTCCGTACCGTCACCTTGGGCTGTCACTCAGCTTATAACACACACACACACACGAGTGGCGGTCTTCCAGCTGCTGTGTCTGTGTTCGTATTGCTCGACAGCATGTTTGTACATGTGTATTTTCTGTGTTCCAAGGCTTGTTTTGGGGCAAATTAACTTGGCCGTAAAGAACGTACGCAACTGACGCACTGTTTCTGTCACATCACGTTGGTGATCTCACGTGCAGGTTGGTTGATGTGTAAGTAGGAACAGCTTCACGGTGAAGATGTGGACTCGGGCTTTGGAACAAAGCATACAGTGAGAAAGCTGCAGGAATTTATATGATGAAAATGCAATAAAGCACAGAGAGTTGTAAGTAGTGAGCGCATAAATTTTGGATGGAAGCTTTATGAACAGAGACGGACGTTCTGGGCGTCTGTGTAATTCTTATTCCTTCAGTGTTTCTGTAAGTGAGTCAGTGTACCAAATGTTCTTTGAGTCTTCGCTGAGGATGGCTAATGGCACATGTTCTCCTTCTGCCCGTTATTTGCTTTTACGTCCCATTAGTTGCTTTCAACAAAGATTTTTAAGCACGCAGAGAAAATAAGATTGGATGGAAGCGCTTTCTCCTGATACTTTCACTCTTCGCCACCAGAGCATTTTTGCCCCACTGATAACCATCCTACAGACTTTCATCTGAAAGTCATTAAGAAACTGCCCATGCAAGCCTTTATATCAAGCGCAATCCCACAGCAGTTACAAATACTTGGCTGGTCTTTTGGTTTTTGCAAAATCAGCCATTTACTTTGGCAGTCTCTTCAACACCATAAGTATTTGGACAAACTAAATATAATGACTGTTGTTCATGGAAGTCAACACTTTTACAGCCGGTTTCCTTTGGACAGGTGAGGGGATGGATACTTGTACATTTCCAAGTCTCTGAATATGTCCTGGACCTCTTGTACAGTAATCCTTACAGCATACAGCAGTATGTTCAGTAAGTAAGCGTCTTTGGTTTCTCCCTTGTTTTCACTCTGGGTTGCCACAGCAAACCTGCATGTTGATTTGGCACAAGTTTTACCCTGGATGCCCTTTCTGACACAATTCCACATTACGTACATGGAGACCGGGAAGGGGAAGCCTTGAACCGGGAGCCTTCCACACCGGAAACCAGCACACTTATAGTGCAGCAGATAACAGAATATTTACAGAGGAATCTTTCAAATGGTGGAACAAGCACCAAATTTGGCAGACATCCTCCTTAGACTTTACTCTCTTGAAAAAAACGATTGGTCACTTGAATTTTCAGTAGGCGGCCAGGTAGGGGTCAGTTGAAGAATTGCACAGGGGTCAAAATTAAATCATGCTCCAATCACATTGAAAACTATACCACATTATTTGTCTGATCACAAATATTCAAAAAGGTATAACTTGGACTATCTATTACTGAATGTTATGGAGTTATTGGGTGAAAACAGCAAGAACAGTGACAAAGGTCAATTTCAATTTGTACAGGGGTTAAAAGTTAAACATCCTCCAATTTTGGTAAAGAGTGCTGCAAATTATTGGTTGAGCGCATAGGATTAATAAATGGAAGTGTTTTGACTGTGTTGAATATTTGGTCTCCAAAGTAAAGGTCAGATATTGTTGACGCCCATTGGATTATATGACATGTGACATATACTCAACAAAAATATAAACGCAACACTTTTGGTTTTGCTCCCATTTTGTATGAGATGAACTCAAAGATCTAAAACCTTTTCCACATACACAATATCACCATTTCCCTCAATATTGTTCACAAACCAGTCTAAATCTGTGATAGTGAGCACTTCTCCTTTGCTGAGATAATCCATCCCACCTCACAGGTGTGCCATATCAAGATGCTGATTAGACCCCATGATTAGTGCACAGGTGTGCCTTAGACTGCCCACAATAAAAGGCCACTCTGAAAGGTGCAGTTTTGTTTTATTGGGGGGGGATACCAGCAGTATCTGGTGTGACCACCATTTGCCTCATGCAGTGCAACACATCTCCTTCGCATAGAGTTGATCAGGTTGTCAATTGTGGCCTATGGAATGTTGGTCCACTCCTCTTCAATGGCTGTGCGAAGTTGCGACAACGAACTGGAGTCAGGTCGAGACCCCGATGAGGACGACAAGCATGCAGATGAGCTTCCCTGAGACGGTTTCTGACAGTTTGTGCAGAAATTCTTTGGTTATGCAAACCGATTGTTTCAGCAGCTGTCCGAGTGGCTGGTCTCAGATGATCTTGGAGGTGAACATGCTGGAAGTGGAGGTCCTGGGCTGGTGTGGTTACACGTGGTCTGCGGTTGTGAGGCTGGTTGGATGTACTGCCAAATTCTCTGAAACGCCTTTGAAGACGGCTTATGGTAGAGAATTGAACATTCAATACACGAGCAACAGCTCTGGTTGACATGCCTGCTGTCAGCATGCCAATTGCACGCTCCCTCAAATCTTGCGACATCTGTGGCATTATGCGAAGGAGATGTGTTGCACTGCATGAGGCAAATGGTGGTCACACCAGATACTGACTGGTATCCCCCCCAATAAAACAAAACTGCACCTTTCAGAGTGGCCTTTTATTGTGGGCAGTCTAAGGCACACCTGTGCACTAATCATGGTGTCTAATCAGCATCTTGATATGGCACACCTGTGAGGTGGGATGGATTATCTCAGCAAAGGAGAAGTGCTCACTATCACAGATTTAGACTGGTTTGTGAACAATATTTGAGGGAAATGATGATATTGTGTATGTGGAAAAAGTTTTAGATCTTTGAGTTCATCTCATACAAAATGGGAGCAAAACCAAAAGTGTTAAGTTTATATTTTTGTTGAGTGTATGTTACCCCAAAACATAACTAACCATGAGATGTGGTGCAAAGTTTTCCTTTTTTTTTTTTTTTTTTTTTTTTTTTTTTTTTAAAAGAGCGATGTCTAATGAGGATGTGTGCCAATTTTGGTGCTTGTTTCCAGAAATAAATGATTGTTAGAGTTATCTGCTCCACTATGAACCACATGGCCTCCACCCCTGCCCAGATGCAAACAGTACGTACTCTATGGTAAATCTGTGTGCAATAGGTGTTCTCAGAAACTGAGTGGCTGTACAAAAACTGAGACTTGCGGAGGCAGAGAGTTCAAGCCATCTTCAGCCGGGTGTCTCAGTGGGGAGGGTACTGTGCCGCTTGGCTCAAAGCAGCCCAGGCGCTGTGCAACTCAGCTTCCGTTTTTCACGCCAAGCACAAAGAAAGCTGTCTGATTCATTGGGGCACACATTGTTATATTCCAAACTATTTTTGCCACTTTGAAGGAGACGTTATGAAAGATACAGTGGCAGGCAGGACTTCACTTCAAAAAGTTTTATTTATTTAATTACCAAATGTGCAGTATGATGCCCACGGGGGAAAGAAAGAAAATGTGATGTGCATTGTTTTGTGAATGTGAGTTAGGATATACAGTCTCTACGAGTACAATACTCAGTTTTTATCCCTTGGTGTTTCCACATTGTTACAAAAAACACAAAAATTGCAAAACACTGTTATATTTTACTGCAATATTTGTAGAATTGCATATCAAATCGGCACCCAGGTGGTAGTATCACATCAGCCTAGCCCTCATATTTAGCAGTCATGGAGATTCATGTGTGCAGTGCATACACCATAGTTTGTACATGAACAACACACCGTAGCTAGTAATTATCCCGATCTTCTCTACCAGTTGGAGCGATTCTTGAGTAAATTTCACTGTTTGCTAATGCACATTATAATGACTGTTGTCAGACTGTTTGCCGCAGTGTACATGTGCCATGCAGAATCCACCCTCCCTCTACTCCCAAGGAGTGCTAATTATTAAAATTAGCTGGGTTTGAACCTATCGCCACATCGTTGCCTTTCACTGCCCTGATGTTGTTAACGTGCAGATGTATGTGACAGCAGAAAGAAACCGGACAGTCTCCTTGTAGCTCTGAACAGCTGTAATTGTCTGCACGCTGGGCCGACCCGTCATCTCCTTCATGAAATTCGTTTTGACTTCTGTCTGGCACATGCACAAGAGAACGACACTTCACTTTGTCCATCAGGTTTTTAGTTTTTTTCTGCAGTGCTGGCCGTCTGTTAATACGCTCCCTTTATCTGGACCTGTCATCTCTCTCTTTTCCCAGCTTTGTCTTTACGTCTCTCTCTGACACAAACACACACATTCTTAGCGTTGTTGTTGGTTCTGTCCAACTTACTGATAGACATCCGAGGCCACAATAGGAGGCAATCTTTGTCCAGCATGGAGCCATTGTTGTTTCTAATAGAATGGACTGTGAGGTGAAGAGGAGCTATTGATTCAGGTGACTGAGAAAGAGGAGGGGAGAGAAACACCCAGCTGACAAAGGGGAGACCGGGGCTCTTTGGACACCCGACTGAGAGAGACGGAGATGTTACCCGTGTCGCACCATTTGTCCATTTATTCTCACAGTTGAACTTGGAGAGTTCGCACACTTTGGTCAAATGCGGCTGAAGGACAGACTGTGAGAAAAGAGATTGGATGAATAATGGAATGAGCGTTTATTTCCTCTGGTTGCCTCAGCTGATCAAAAAAAAATCCAACATATTGAGTTTGGCAGCGCGAGTGAAGAAAAGGTGAGGTGTACAAAGATATATATATATAATACAAAATGGGACAAGAAAGGGATGAGGAGTAAAGGAGCAAGTACTACGAGTGAGAAAGGAGAGATCTCTGAGTAGAAGAGATGAGGAAAACGAGGAGAAACAGGATAACACAGGTAGAGGTGTGGAAAATCGAAATGTGTGAGTAAGAATCACAAAGATTGGGAAATAAAATAGTGAGAGGAAAAACGAATGCCCTGAGGTGAGGCAAAACATGACCACAAAAACAGGCAAATATGCCAACAGTGTTGGCAAGTAAGATAAATACTGTAGATGAAGTGATGGAAAGACAGCAACCACCTGAGATCACCTGAAGTTCTTGGCGTGACTTCTGCATTGCGATATTCATTTATCTTAGCAGTGACATTCATTTTTTTTCCCCCTCATAATTGTACATACAACACCCCATAATGACAACTTGAAAAAGTTTTTTTGAATTTTTTACAAATTCACAGGCAGGGAAGTTGGAAGCAATCCCACGACCTTCTTGCTGTGAGGCGTCGGTGCTAACCACTAAGCCACTGTGTGATGCTGTCATGTCAGTATGAATCAACACCTCTGAGGGATGTTTCCAACGCCTTGTTGAATCCATGCCATGAAAAATTAAGACAGTTAGTAGAAGGGATCCAACCCGATGTTACGGACCGAACGGTCCCCCTAAAAATCGGTCTCCCCTGATGACGCGGTTCACGGATTAACACCTCGTTTCTGAAGCTCTAATACAACAGTCTTTTCCACATAAATTCAGCATTATTTCCTCATAAAAGGAGGCGGAAGCGATCAGAGCGCTGTGGCTAAACGAGCTGCTAGCTGATGCGTTCACTGCGCGTCGGACATTTCAGAGCGTCGCGGAATTTCGCCTTTTTTTCTGTTTAAAATTGATTTTAGAATGATTTAAGAGGTTTTACGTTTATTATCTAATAGTTCATAATCCCATTAATCCATCTGATTGCTTTGGGTGAAGAGAATCCATCTCAGACGTGCCGCTGTGGTCCGAAATGACGCATGCGCAGATGCAAAAGGCGGACCGTTTGGTCTGCGACACCAGTACTAGCAAGGTGGCCTGACTAAAGTGGCTGGTGAGTGTATATTCTCCTTTTATCTTCACTGAGCTCCTCAACACTGAGGATCGTGGCAAGTGAACAAAACATCATAGCTGTTCACTCCCTCTTGCTGAACACGGCATGCCTTGTTTGAATCTCCCCGCATTCCTGTTTGACTTATTCAATCCAGTAGTATCCAAGGATCCTATGAAAACTTCTTGGACCAAAAACATCTAGCCCTCACCTTAGGTCACTGGTTACACCTTACAGTTAGATGGGAAGTTCCAGGATCCTAAAGACTTGGACCATCTTTCTACGCCTGTCCAGGACCCAGTGTAGCTCCGTAGTGTGGTGGATGCTTGCTCGAGGGGATGGGTAAGGGGTTACCTTAAGGAAGCGTCTTTGGGTAACTTGTGTTCTGTATTTGGCGCTATATAAAGGAAGTGAATAGAATTGTCGGGGTGATGCGCTGTACCAATACAGGCTGCCAGGCCTACACACAGTTGAAGTATTGGGTATCTGACAAACTTAAGTGTGTAGAAATGCGAGATAGAATTAAGGAATTTGGGCTAAGATTAAAATAAACATTGAGCATAAAATAATACACGAGAAGGATAATACCTTTAAGAATAAAAGGAATTATGAGGAAAAACTGACTGAAGACTGAAAATGAATGCAGAATTTTTTTGTAAAATGGCAAGGTGTAGAAAGAAGCGAGGGAACTAGAGAGAGAGGGGACAGTTGATTAAAGTGAGCAGCTTCAATAATGCAAATGTAATTACTTGGCCCTCACACTTGCTTAGCACCTAACCACATTAACAGTGGGCAGGCAGAGAGGAGGACAAGACAGAATGTAAAAGACCATCTAGAAATGTAAAACTAAGACAAAAAACAAAATCTAGTGAAGATGTCTGATAATGTGCTGGATATAGTTAAAACTGGGATGTTGGAATACCGCAAGTAACGGTAGCATGGTAGTGATGGAACAAGAAAAAGTAATGGAGAAACAGAATGAAAATCAAAACTAGTAAGAGAGAACAGTGGGTAAATATGATGGAATGGCAGAAAGAACTAAAGTTAGATTAAGGGACTGCTGGAAGGATGCAGTAATGGAGAATGTGGTTTCTACCCTTCCAGCCGTTGATGGACTCAGGAGGACAACCACCTTGGTTCTGCTGTGCCTGAAGGACACCTGGAGCTGTTTATTGCTGAATGACTCCCACCCTTCCTCCTTTTCCCCTCTCTCTGCTCCCTTTTCTCTTTCCTCTCGCTATCTCTCCATCTGTTGTGTAGTTTGCCACATCAGCTGTTCTCTAGCCACGCTGAAATGACCCCTCAAGGAAACCTAATGCTCAGTGTATATGTGTGTGTGTGTGTGTGTGTGTGTGTGTGTGTGTGTGTGTGTGTGTGTGTGTGTGTGTGTGTGTGTGTGTGTGTGTGTGTGTGTGTGTGCGCGCTCAGTCTACCCGTACACGCAAAGTGCTTATACAATGTTCTTGCATATATTGTATTCTGCAATTTCAACCATCTAGCACTGTTTACTTGTTTTACTCATGTTTAGCTTCAGGGTTTCTCTTCATCAAGATGTGAGGCCTTACAGTAAAAAATGGACATTTTTGGAGAATTTACGTCCAAGGACTTAATAAATCATTGGCGTTTATTTATTTATTTATTTGTCTGTCTGTTAGCACGATTACGTCAAAACTACTGTACGGATTTTGACAAAATTTGCACCACAGATAGACATTAGAGCAGTGAAGACTCCATTTAATTTTGGAGGTGATCCAGATTGTGGATCAGTTTATTCACGGATTCTCACCAAATTTGTACTACATATAGATATTAGGCCATGGAAGACTCCACTGAATTTTGGAAGTGATCCGGATTCTGGATCAGGATTTCAGTTTGTATGCTTCACTTTGTCAGTTTTTGAGGATTATGTCAAAACTGCTTAACAGATTTTCACCATATTTTCACCACACATTGCTGTTAGGCCCCGGAAGACTCCATTAAATTTTGGAGGTGATCTGGATCCGGATTCTGGATCAGGATTTCACTAAAACTATAAACTTTAAGGATTACATCAAACCTACTTCACAGATACGACATCACCTATGTAAAACCAAGATCAGGCTGACACTATTTTGTTTCAGCTTGTGAATTAAATATCAGATTGCAACATCTTGATCAGTTGACCATTCTGGATCGGTATGCAATTATTGCATTGTGTTGTGGAATCCGGATCCAGGCAACGTCTGGGTCACGATGTGAATCACATAGCTTTTATTCTGAGTCATGTGTGCTGTCTCTGTATCCATAAAGTCTGGAGTTGCCTTGACAGCAGCAGGCTGTAAGGGAGGGCAGATAAGAGGGAAGCCAAATGCTTCACCAAGGCCATTGAAATCCTTCTGGAGGAAAGCAAGCGAGGCATTTTGACCTTTGGTAGCTGATAAGGCTGCCATGTTTTGGGTCAGGCAGAGAGATACCTAAATTCAATTTGTAGCTCCTCTGACTGTCGAAATCCAATTTATGAATATTCCCTGGTCTCTAACATTTTCCTTTGCAAGGCAGATATTTGCTCCGAGATGTTGTCCAACTTGTATTTGAGTTCAAAAGTTAATGTGTGAGATTTTACCACCTTGCCCACTTCATTAATCATGACAGACTGATGTGGGGTTGTGGTTCTGGTAGCAGCTGTCTTGACAATTTTCTGGTAGGTCAGGGCAGCGCATAACCCAATCAGCCCCAACCCTCCTACCATAAAAGCAAATAAGAATAAATCTTCAATGTCTTCCATGGAGAGTGGTGCCAAGCACATAACGCGCCGCTTCTCCCAGGCGTTGAGAACATAGCCCTCAAGATAGGTTCCATCTGGGCACGTAGGGTCCCCCAGCCCTGATTTCCTTGTTGAAAAAAAAATGGTGTCAATAGCGTTTTGAGACCAGCTGATCAATTCCATGGTTATTCCAAATATTGCTTGAAGAATTCACAGTCTGGTGAAGTTGGGACTTTTGAAGGTTGAAGTAGAGAGAGAAAAACAGAGGAGAGGAGAGAGGAGGGGATGCGACCGCTCTCGTCGAAGTCCCAAGCCAAAAAAAAAAGAATAATAATTTGGATCTGTTGTGGCAACCCAGAGTAAACTAATGAGACACCAAAGGGGCTTATTCTTATCATTGCTATGACTACCAATCGTAACAAAAAGGTGGCGTGACATCAGCTGGCTGCTCACTCAATCAGAATGAACTGAGATGCCAGAAAATGCTCCAACACAGTTTATTTCTGTATAAATCCAACATTTGCCCCCCCCCCCCCCCCCCCTGCATTTTATAAAGGCTAGCAAGCAATAAGCACTTCTAAATCTAAAACGCCTCTGGAGCAATTTACAGTACGTCTTATGGACATGTTTGCAGGCTAACTAGCGATACAGGAATGTCACTGTGAAAGACGGACTGAAATAAAGTGAATTTTAGTTTTGCTAAACAGTGAAGCATAAAGTAAAAACTCATAGTGACAGAGTTGGGTTTTTCCATCCTTTATCCGCTGTCATTAAACATTGTGCAGATTAACGCCAAGTAACCACAAGCGAATTGCTCGTCACCCTCATTGTAGCTAAAGGGACTGTAGAGTTACAGTGATATGAAACTGAGAAAACCACTAAATTCTTCACATTTATGAAGCTTAAACTTAGTTAAACCACATGATGTTTGATATTTTGTATAGCTTAGGTAGTTCTCTTATGCCGTACTTTCCACGCTTTTTTGAGTAGCTGTTATTAGTCCAAGTCACACTTAGCTACAGTGGGTACTTCAGTGTAGATATGAGGTAGATAAAGACCTGAGCTATCAGTCTTTAGCGCTCTTTGTTCCCGCTACACTTTGCTCTCACTATGGGGTTTGCACTCCTTCACAGCTTACCTGTTATTTTTTTTCCCTGCCACATTCATATTCAGCTCTTTTCTTGTCTGCAAGGCCACAAGTACACGTTTGTGATGCCAGCGTTGGTTACTCGTCCTACTTTCTCTGTTTACGGTTTCAGGAGACGGCTTTGTGCACAGTATGAAATGGGCTTGGCAAGCACTTCATATCTGTACAGGCTACCATGCCTTTTTGAAAATAAATGATCAAAGTGGAAACGTGAAATTTTAAACCCGGTTCAGCATGTGCTGTGATAGGCTGTTAACCAAGTGGCTGCCAAACAAATAGTTTTCACTCCAAGGATCAATTTCAGAGGGTTGCAAGCATTTACCAAGTATTCTCACAATAAAATATGTGCTTTATTTTCTGAGCTCTTGCTTTTATTTCAATTCTTGGCACATACTGTGATTAACAATGTTTTCTACAGTACTAATCTATACAAGTAGTGCTAGCCTTGACCGCCACCAGCCCTCAGCTTTAAAAATGAAAGAAGCTCATAAATTCATTTTGAGATAAGTGTAATTTCAACCACAACTCCTAATTTCTATCATATGTGTGATATGATTAATTCTTGCAACGCGTTCTGTAGTTGTCCGACCATTAAGGGCTATTACAATGGAAAAACAACATTGTTTTCTGATCTGGTGCGTTGATGTTCACCGCATTTACTTGGTTTGCAGTATGCCCTTGTAGTGCAGCCAACCTGTGTCCATCTGATCCCATCAGATCTCAGCAGTGAAGTCAAGCTGGTCCCGACTAGTACTTGCCTTAGAGACCATTTGGGAAAAACCAGCGGCAGTCTGTGTTTCTCAACGAAGAATGGTAGTTGTGTCAGGAAGGGCACCTGGTGTACAACTTGTGCCCATCTGTGGGCACAAGTTGTACACCAGGTGCACATCCCAGTGCACATCTGTAATGATCCGTCGTGGTAACTGAACAGCCATGAGAAGCTAAAGGAATACAACATCCATTGCCTTTTTTATTTGAAGACATACAAGATCATAGTATTATTGTTTTTGAGTTATTGTGTTAACAATCTGGGGGGGATGGACTCATTTGTTCATCTAGCTAGGCAACCATCCATATACAGAGTTTTCTGTCTCCTAACATACCCAACTACACATCCACCAAACTACCCACACATCTACCTATAAGCCTGTCTACTTAATCACCTACTTACCTACAAACCTACCCAAACTACCCACCCATCCACCTATAAACATAGCAACCCAACAACCTACAAACCTACCAAACTACCCCACATCTACCTATAAGCCTGTCTACCCAACAACCTACTTACCTACCTACAAACCTACCAAACTACACACCCATCTACCTATAAACGTAGCTACCCAACCACCTACAAACCTACCAAACTATCCACACATCTACCTATAAGCCTGTCTACCCAATCACCTACTTGCCTACAAACCTACCCAAACTACCCACCCATCTAACTATAAACCTACCCTACCACCTACTCACTGACACACCTGCCAAACTACCCACCCATCTACCATATACACCTTGCTACCCAACCACCTACTACCTCCAAACCTACCCACTACCCACCCAACAGCCAGTCTACTCAGCTACCTACCCAACTGCCAAACACTGACCTGTCTGCCCACCCACCCCACTTACCTACCTCCCTACCAACTGACTTGCACATGCACTGAGTTTTATTGAGGTATATATATTGGCTTTTTCAAAAACTAAGACTCTTTCCGCACAGTACAGAATATGAACAGTGGTCTATGCAAGCTGATGCCAGTACCCCCCCTTGGTTAATGACAGAGACAACTTCCCCTCCCCTCAATACACACAGTTTTGGAATGAAGCCTTTAGTCTTACTGACGTTCTGATTTTTCTTTCTTTTCCTCAGGATAACTACACATTTGCCCAGCCAGGCATCCAGAGGAAAGTCAAAGCCCTGGAGGAGCTGGTCAGCAGGATTGATGGTGAGTCATCTGCCTCGCCTCCATCCATCCATCCATAGAGTGCATTGTGCTCACAGCTCTGCCATTTCTCTTGAATTCCTTTTACTGTTCTTGTTTCCCCTGTTGCATCCACTTTTCCTCCTTGTATCCTTTTTTTTTGTTACCTTTAAAACGGTGTATCGTTTTTTTTCCCCCTCTGCCAATCCATATTGTTTTTATTCTTGCGGTGCAAACGTGTTCCTGCTGGGTGCCATTTTATGTCCGTTACTCACATGGCTGAGAGCGGCTGTTTTTAGCTCTGAAGTTTATGAATGTGGACAGTGTGATGCTTCCACAGCAGTTAAATGTCTCCTGAAGTTCCTGGAATGTTAAAAATAAATAAAAATCGCCAGTTGTAAAAAAAAAAAATCCTTAATGAGCATTTTTTAAAATTAGATAACTCAGATTTAATATAAATATATAAATATATGAAGTTTGTCTGAAAGGCTGAATTCTTTAACAACTTGTCCAGCTGTTTGATTACACATTACGAATTAATGCATTTTAAGCCTCGGCAAATTCGGGCTGTTTGGCAGCTTTGTAATTACATGACAACGCAATCGCATGGCTCTCATGTACATTCCGCTCCGCCGCCTGGTGACCGCATACACGCCGGTGATTATTAGCACGCAGCAGTAACCCACTGAGGGCTGAAAGTTAATTCGTGCACGCTTGGTTTTCTTGCATACACGGGCACTTGACACACAGCACATGAACGTGCGCAGCCCGGGTGACATTTCACACAGGACTACCCAACTTGGTGTTAATTGGCAAATACGCTTTTCCCGCTATATCATCTTTCCATTTTGTCAGAGTGATGATGTGTAAAATGTCATGCGGTTTGCGCAGTTTTTCTTTTATCCATCTAAACTTTTATTTATTTTTTTTTTTGCTTGCTTGGAATACATGGAGCCATTTGCAGCATCCCACAATGCATTGCATAGAACAATCCTTATCAACGCAAGTCTTGTACAGTAGTCATGTTCTGTGGTAACCTTGGTGCTGTCTGACTACCCCCATCATGCACGCTGTCAGCTCGAGGGGAGGAGAAGACACCACTTGCTGGCATATAAAGGGGAAAAGAGAGGCTGTGTATCGATGTGGTGTGTGCTCTGTGGATGTCGGGTAAGTGTATGTAAACTGCAGAGTTTGTGTTTTGCAGAACATGACTGCAGGAGAGATTCTGCTGGTTGTTGTGTCCGGCATGAAAAGTGATACAATATAGTTGGTGAAACAAAAAAAAATATTCAAAACCGCAGGTAATTATCAACAGCATCAGTGCTCAAATGATAAAGAGGCATTCGGACCAAGTTCTTATATTTTGTAGACTATAAGTCACATCAGTCCAAAAATGCATCATGAAAAGGAAAAAAAAAGTTGCACAGTTCTATAGTTGCATTATTTTTGAAACATGGTGCAACATTTCCATGTTACAAAAAGCAAAATGAACACATTATTTATAATGTAAACACTATTAGCAAGCAGAAGGAAATGAGCTAAATAATGTTACTTGTACAAGGCACAAAGCTCAAGCATACAGGTTCTTGTCTCCACTGAACAGATAATCATAGGTGAGGTAAATGTGCAATGTATTTTATGTTTGACGTTTAATGTAATTAAACATTCTCATTGGGCTAAAGACGGGGTACCCCTGGACAGGCAGGCTGCCAGACTGTCACAGTGCCAACCCATACAGACTAACTCCTTCAAAGTCACACTCACACCTATAGTCCATTTCAGAGTGTCCAGGTCACCAAACCTGCATGTCTTTGGAAGTGGGAGGAAGCCAAAACACATAACAGGAACCCACATGAACACAGGAAAATATGCGCAAGCTCCCTTTTGTACAAACTCAAACAAATGTTGACTACTACTACTTTTCTTTCTCGAGGTGCTGCCCTGGTGCACCGGTTTAACATTTCATATGTGGCACACTGCCTTTGTCTTGTCCTCACTTATTTTGAAGTAAGTGGGAGGTGATGATCTAATTGTTAAGCACTGGGCTCGAGACCAGAGGATCCTCTGTTCAAAACCCCAGTCTGGCTGGAAAATCACTAAGGGTTCTTGGGCAAAGTCCTTAATCCCCAAGTTGTCCCGGTGTGAAGTGAGCACCTTGCATGGCAGCACGCTAACATCACCACATTTGTGAATGGGTGAATGTGAGGCATCACTGTAAAGCCCTTTGAGCTTCTGATATAGATGGAAAAGCACTGTATAATGCAGTCTATTTACCAGTTCCATACAGGTGAGATCTTTGCTGCTGTGATGTCAGTTGGCCAAGATGAGAAGAGATTGAGAAATTCTAAATAACGTAGGCTTACATGTCCTGACAAAATGCATTTTGGAGCTAGCCTATATTGAGTATTTTAAAAGCAAAAGTGAAGATCCGAGCTTAGTCTGTTAGCTTTAGCTTGTTCGGTAACACTGACATGGAGTTGTCTTTGAGTTTTACTCGTCTTGACCAGGTTATGCACGATCTTGCCCATGCTACACCTCTTTACCCATTCATGAATTGCCCGGGACTGAGACGGAGTAAGCACTGCTAAGACGGCAACCCAAGAATAGTCAAACATCAAGAGCCTCTGTGAAATGGACGTATGTTTGAATGCAGGAACTTCTAAAGAAATTTGCTAATTCCTGTGATTTACAATTATTTGTCACAGTACCTACACATTGGTACTGGGGGGGGGCTTTGGTGTATTTTGCTGACCTGCGTATGAGGGACTAGTTTGAGTCTGAAGTCGTCCTCACTTTGGCACACAGACAGGAGGAGCTCAAGATCACTGCACCATCCCTGCATTGAATAGACAACCTGGACCAATTGAGCCATAGCTTGGCCCACTCAATGAAATTGATAAGAAGTAAATAGAAGAAAAGCAAGGCCGTGCACCTCATCCAAGCTTCACCACTTATCGGAGGTACGCACATGAAAAAAAAAAAAGAATGACCCCAACATTTGAACTGTATCTTATTCCATAACCGCCCCTGTCATCATTGTTGGGTCAGAGCCATTTCTTCTGCCGTGTTTGCTTGATATCACCACCTCTAATGAGATCACAGATAGCTTTTATCTGAGTTACAGGATTGTTTTCGCTCTGCTGTCGACATAGCATCTGTTATGGGAACAATGGCCTATCATCTCTTCCAAAATTACCTATCAGCGCTTATCAAATACAAGGTTATCCAGTGCGTTGTGCATCATAAGTGGCGAAGTCCATCTCTCCCTCCGACAGATGTTTTGTTGACTGAATCGGCATACCAGTATTGCATTATCATTGCTGATGCAAATCCAAATGGAGAATCAGATTTTTTATGAGAATTTATATTGGTTCTTAATTGTTTTTCTCAGTGTGCTTGCACGTTGATGCGTCTTAAATGCTTCTTTTGAGATGCTGCTAATCCATTACATTCCGTGAGCAAATATACTAATTTTGAGGCTTATTAATTTGAGATCTGTTAGACCAAAAATCACTGGGGGGGGGGGGGGGGGGGGGGGGGAATAGATGAAATGATTCCTCTGGGAAATTGGCTCATTGGAGTATGAGAAGTGAGGTAAAGTTTTCTGTCTGCAGTATTCTTTTAATCATCGATGCCGTTGGACGCGAAATGCATAGATGACATTCTGTGAACATCAAGAGATGCGTATTAATGTTTTGTAGAAAGTTTTAAAATGACCTGCTGTTTGTTTGCACGCTTACTTATTTTAGCAATGTTCACGTTTTGTGGCTAAATATGCTGCGACAAATTGGGAGGCACCAACTTTTAGGCACATCAAATGTGCCTCGTTTTTTCTTTCTTTCTTTCTTTTTAATAATTGAAATATTGCCCAAAACGAGAGCTGACAGAATCGGAAACATACATTTGAGGTTAAAATGTTAGGCACAACATCAATAGAGGAAGAAATTAAAAGATCATCCCTCAAATGGTTGGGACACATAGAGAGAGTGGAGGTCAACAGAATCCCCAAAATGACCTTCAAGTACATACCAAAAGAAAAGTGCCATCTTGGGAAGACCTAGGAAATGATGGAGAGACAGCACACAGGAGATACAGACAAAACGCAGACTATACAGACTAAAGGAGGAGGGGGTTTTCCAGGACCGTGAAGAATGGAAGAGACTATGCTACCTGGCCTACCTGGGGAAGAATGAAATTATTCTAATATTTCTAAATACTTATGAAGGAGTACATTTTGGGATTTTTTATTTTAAAACTACATTTATTTTTAGTTATCTCCTATAGTTTTAGGGAGCTTGAATGTAAAATAATAAAATTAATAAAATAGCAGGTTTTAAAGAGGAGGATTAATAACCGTTATGCCACTAGTTTATGACTTGGAACACCTGCAATGTCACCTACTTCTGCTTTGAGTTACTGCTGAAAGGGATTAATCCACCAGCCTTGTCCCCAAATATGCCATTTAACACTCTCAAAAATGGCACTTTGAAAAGAAAAAAAAAAAAGATGATACTTAAAGATTTTTAAAAGGTGAAAAATTAATTTTTTATAAACAAAACATTCGATGTAATTAATAAAAGTTGTTTATTTGTCTTTGAATCTTCAGTGCAATTTTTTTTTTTTTTTTTTTAAAGAAAAAGAAATCAAAGTGAAGATGGTTATCTTGATTTTTAGTTTGTAAACAGGTGGTTTTGGCGAGTGGCTTTTATTTCCAGATCTCTGATGCTAAGTGCGTTTAGCGTCGCTTGATGAGAGGATGAGTGTCTCCTAAAATGACACGCCACTTTGCCAGCCAGCGCTCTTGTAACGTTCCTCTCATCTCTATTTCTCCTCTTATTGTGTGTGTTTGGATTAGTTTGTTGGACAATGCAGTCACACACGCTTATCATCACGCAAATTGGCAAAAGTTGAATTAGTTACACAAAAGAAAGACTATCCTGGCACTAGGGTGTTTTTTTTTTTGTGCCTGGGTTGTGTGAAAATGCTGGAAATTTTATTGTAAGACTGGAATATATTGCATATTGAAAGGAAAAATGCAAAATCTTTGCACAGTTTCTGAGAAGATGAGATCAAATAGTGTTCCCTGCTTGGAACAATATTTGAGGGAAATGATGATATTGTGTATGTGGAAAAAGTTTTAGATCTTTGAGTTCATCTCATACAAAATGGGAGCAAAACCAAAAGTGTTAAGTTTATATTTTTGTTGAGTGTATGTTACCCCAAAACATAACTAACCATGAGATGTGGTGCAAAGTTTCCTTTTTTTTTTTTTTTTTTTTTTTTTTTTAAAAGAGCGATGTCTAATGAGGATGTGTGCCAATTTTGGTGCTGTTTCCAGAAATAAATGATTGTTAGAGTATCTGCTCCACTATGAACCACATGGCCTCCACCCCTGCCCAGATGCAAACAGTACGTACTCTATGGTAAATCTGTGTGCAATAGGTGTTCTCAGAAACTGAGTGGCTGTACAAAAAACTGAGACTTGCGGAGGCAGAGAGTTCAAGCCATCTTCAGCCGGGTGTCTCAGTGGGGAGGGTACTGTGCCGCTTGGCTCAAAGCAGCCCAGGCGCTGTGCAACTCAGCTTCCGTTTTTCACGCCAAGCACAAAGAAAGCTGTCTGATTCATTGGGGCACACATTGTTATATTCCAAACTATTTTTGCCACTTTGAAGGAGACGTTATGAAAGATACAGTGGCAGGCAGGACTTCACTTCAAAAAGTTTTATTTATTTAATTACCAAATGTGCAGTATGATGCCCACGGGGGAAAGAAAGAAAATGTGATGTGCATTGTTTTGTGAATGTGAGTTAGGATATACAGTCTCTACGAGTACAATACTCAGTTTTTATCCCTTGGTGTTTCCACATTGTTACAAAAAACACAAAAATTGCAAAACACTGTTTATTTACTGCAATATTTGTAGAATTGCATATCAAATCGGCACCCAGGTGGTAGTATCACATCAGCCTAGCCCTCATATTTAGCAGTCATGGAGATTCATGTGTGCAGTGCATACACCATAGTTTGTACATGAACAACACACCGTAGCTAGTAATTATCCCGATCTCTACCAGTTGGAGCGATTCTTGAGTAAATTTCACTGTTTGCTAATGCACATTATAATGACTGTTGTCAGACTGTTTGCCGCAGTGTACATGTGCCATGCAGAATCCACCCTCCCTCTACTCCCAAGGAGTGCTAATTATTAAAAAGCTGGGTTTGAACCTATCGCCACATCGTTGCCTTTCACTGCCCTGATGTTGTTAACGTGCAGATGTATGGACAGCAGAAAGAAACCGGACAGTCTCCTTGTAGCTCTGAACAGCTGTAATTGTCTGCACGCTGGGCCGACCCGTCATCTCCTTCATGAAATTCGTTTTGACTTCTGTCTGGCACATGCACAAGAGAACGACACTTCACTTTGGCCATCAGGTTTTTAGTTTTTTTCTGCAGTGCTGGGTCTGTTAATACGCTCCCTTTATCTGGACCTGTCATCTCTCTCTTTTCCAGCTTTGTCTTACGTCTTCTCTGACACAAACACACACATTCTTAGCGTTGTTGTTGGTTCTGTCCAACTTACTGATAGACATCCGAGGCCACAATAGGAGGCAATCTTGTGTCCAGCATGGAGCCATTGTGTTTCTAATAGAATGGACTGTGAGGTGAAGAGGAGCTATTGATTCAGGTGACTGAGAAAGAGGAGGGGAGAGAAACACCCAGCTGACAAAGGGGAGACCGGGGCTTTGGACACCCGACTGAGAGACGGAGATGTTACCCGTGTCGCACCATTTGTCCATTTATTCTCACAGTTGAACATGGAGAGTTCGCACACTTTGGTCAAATGCGGCTGAAGGACAGACTGTGAGAAAAGAGATTGGATGAATAATGGAATGAGCGTTTATTTCCTCTGGTTGCCTCAGCTGATCAAAAAAAATCCAACATATTGAGTTTGGCAGCGCGAGTGAAGAAAAGGTGAGGTGTACAAAGATATATATATATAATACAAAATGGGACAAGAAAGGGATGAGGAGTAAAGGAGCAAGTACTACGAGTGAAAGGAGAGATCTCTGAGTAGAAGAGATGAGGAAAACGAGGAGAAACAGGATAACACAGGTAGAGGTGTGGAAAATCGAAATGTGTGAGTAAGAATCACAAAGATTGGGAAATAAAATAGTGAGAGGAAAAAACGAATGCCCTGAGGTGAGGCAAAACATGACCACAAAAACAGGCAAATATGCCAAACAGTGTTGGCAAGTAAGATAAATACTGTAGATGAAGTGATGGAAAGACAGCAACCACCTGAGATCACCTGAAGTTCTTGGCGTGACTTCTGCATTGCGATATTCATTTATCTTAGCAGTGACATTCATTTTTTTTCCCCCTCATAATTGTACATACAACACCCCATAATGACAACTTGAAAAAGTTTTTTTGAATTTTTTACAAATTCACAGGCAGGGAAGTTGGAAGCAATCCCACGACCTTCTTGCTGTGAGGCGTCGGTGCTAACCACTAAGCCACTGTGTGATGCTGTCATGTCAGTATGAATCAACACCTCTGAGGGATGTTTCCAACGCCTTGTTGAATCCATGCCATGAAAAATTAAGACAGTTAGTAGAAGGGATCCAACCCGATGTTACGGACCGAACGGTCCCCCTAAAAATCGGTCTCCCTGATGACGCGGTTCACGGATTAACACCTCGTTTCTGAAGCTCTAATACAACAGTCTTTTCCACATAAATTCAGCATTATTTCCTCATAAAAGGAGGCGGAAGCGATCAGAGCGCTGTGGCTAAACGAGCTGCTAGCTGATGCGTTCACTGCGCGTCGGACATTTCAGAGCGTCGCGGAATTTCGCCTTTTTTCTGTTTAAAATTGATTTTAGAATGATTTAAGAGGTTTTACGTTTATTATCTAATAGTTCATAATCCCATTAATCCATCTGATTGCTTTGGGTGAAGAGAATCCATCTCAGACGTGCCGCTGTGGTCCGAAATGACGCATGCGCAGATGCAAAAGGCGGACCGTTTGGTCTGCGACACCAGTACTAGCAAGGTGGCCTGACTAAAGTGGCTGGTGAGTGTATATTCTCCTTTTATCTTCACTGAGCTCCTCAACACTGAGGATCGTGGCAAGTGAACAAAACATCATAGCTGTTCACTCCCTCTTGCTGAACACGGCATGCCTTGTTTGAATCTCCCCGCATTCCTGTTTGACTTATTCAATCCAGTAGTATCCAAGGATCCTATGAAAACTTCTTGGACCAAAAACATCTAGCCCTCACCTTAGGTCACTGGTTACACCTTACAGTTAGATGGGAAGTTCCAGGATCCTAAAGACTTGGACCATCTTTCTACGCCTGTCCAGGACCCAGTGTAGCTCCGTAGTGTGGTGGATGCTTGCTCGAGGGGATGGGTAAGGGGTTACCTTAAGGAAGCGTCTTTGGGTAACTTGTGTTCTGTATTTGGCGCTATATAAAGGAAGTGAATAGAATTGTCGGGGTGATGCGCTGTACCAATACAGGCTGCCAGGCCTACACACAGTTGAAGTATTGGGTATCTGACAAACTTAAGTGTGTAGAAATGCGAGATAGAATTAAGGAATTTGGGCTAAGATTAAAATAAACATTGAGCATAAAATAATACACGAGAAGGATAATACCTTTAAGAATAAAAGGAATTATGAGGAAAAACTGACTGAAGACTGAAAATGAATGCAGAATTTTTTTGTAAAATGGCAAGGTGTAGAAAGAAGCGAGGGAACTAGAGAGAGAGGGGACAGTTGATTAAAGTGAGCAGCTTCAATAATGCAAATGTAATTACTTGGCCCTCACACTTGCTTAGCACCTAACCACATTAACAGTGGGCAGGCAGAGAGGAGGACAAGACAGAATGTAAAAGACCATCTAGAAATGTAAAACTAAGACAAAAACAAAATCTAGTGAAGATGTCTGATAATGTGCTGGATATAGTTAAAACTGGGATGTTGGAATACCGCAAGTAACGGTAGCATGGTAGTGATGGAACAAGAAAAAGTAATGGAGAAACAGAATGAAAATCAAACTAGTAAGAGAGAACAGTGGGTAAATATGATGGAATGGCAGAAAGAACTAAAGTTAGATTAAGGGACTGCTGGAAGGATGCAGTAATGGAGAATGTGGTTTCTACCCTTCCAGCCGTTGATGGACTCAGGAGGACAACCACCTTGGTTCTGCTGTGCCTGAAGGACACCTGGAGCTGTTTATTGCTGAATGACTCCCACCCTTCCTCCTTTTCCCCTCTCTCTGCTCCCTTTTCTCTTTCCTCTCGCTATCTCTCCATCTGTTGTGTAGTTTGCCACATCAGCTGTTCTCTAGCCACGCTGAAATGACCCCTCAAGGAAACCTAATGCTCAGTGTATATGTGTGTGTGTGTGTGTGTGTGTGTGTGTGTGTGTGTGTGTGTGTGTGTGTGTGTGTGTGTGTGTGTGTGTGTGTGTGTGTGTGTGTGCGCGCTCAGTCTACCCGTACACGCAAAGTGCTTATACAATGTTCTTGCATATATTGTATTCTGCAATTTCAACCATCTAGCACTGTTTACTTGTTTTACTCATGTTTAGCTTCAGGGTTTCTCTTCATCAAGATGTGAGGCCTTACAGTAAAAAATGGACATTTTTGGAGAATTTACGTCCAAGGACTTAATAAATCATTGGCGTTTATTTATTTATTTATTTGTCTGTCTGTTAGCACGATTACGTCAAAACTACTGTACGGATTTTGACAAAATTTGCACCACAGATAGACATTAGAGCAGTGAAGACTCCATTTAATTTTGGAGGTGATCCAGATTGTGGATCAGTTTATTCACGGATTCTCACCAAATTTGTACTACATATAGATATTAGGCCATGGAAGACTCCACTGAATTTTGGAAGTGATCCGGATTCTGGATCAGGATTTCAGTTTGTATGCTTCACTTTGTCAGTTTTTGAGGATTATGTCAAAACTGCTTAACAGATTTTCACCATATTTTCACCACACATTGCTGTTAGGCCCCGGAAGACTCCATTAAATTTTGGAGGTGATCTGGATCCGGATTCTGGATCAGGATTTCACTAAAACTATAAACTTTAAGGATTACATCAAACCTACTTCACAGATACGACATCACCTATGTAAAACCAAGATCAGGCTGACACTATTTTGTTTCAGCTTGTGAATTAAATATCAGATTGCAACATCTTGATCAGTTGACCATTCTGGATCGGTATGCAATTATTGCATTGTGTTGTGGAATCCGGATCCAGGCAACGTCTGGGTCACGATGTGAATCACATAGCTTTTATTCTGAGTCATGTGTGCTGTCTCTGTATCCATAAAGTCTGGAGTTGCCTTGACAGCAGCAGGCTGTAAGGGAGGGCAGATAAGAGGGAAGCCAAATGCTTCACCAAGGCCATTGAAATCCTTCTGGAGGAAAGCAAGCGAGGCATTTTGACCTTTGGTAGCTGATAAGGCTGCCATGTTTTGGGTCAGGCAGAGAGATACCTAAATTCAATTTGTAGCTCCTCTGACTGTCGAAATCCAATTTATGAATATTCCCTGGTCTCTAACATTTTCCTTTGCAAGGCAGATATTTGCTCCGAGATGTTGTCCAACTTGTATTTGAGTTCAAAAGTTAATGTGTGAGATTTTACCACCTTGCCCACTTCATTAATCATGACAGACTGATGTGGGGTTGTGGTTCTGGTAGCAGCTGTCTTGACAATTTTCTGGTAGGTCAGGGCAGCGCATAACCCAATCAGCCCCAACCCTCCTACCATAAAAGCAAATAAGAATAAATCTTCAATGTCTTCCATGGAGAGTGGTGCCAAGCACATAACGCGCCGCTTCTCCCAGGCGTTGAGAACATAGCCCTCAAGATAGGTTCCATCTGGGCACGTAGGGTCCCCCAGCCCTGATTTCCTTGTTGAAAAAAAAATGGTGTCAATAGCGTTTTGAGACCAGCTGATCAATTCCATGGTTATTCCAAATATTGCTTGAAGAATTCACAGTCTGGTGAAGTTGGGACTTTTGAAGGTTGAAGTAGAGAGAGAAAAACAGAGGAGAGGAGAGAGGAGGGGATGCGACCGCTCTCGTCGAAGTCCCAAGCCAAAAAAAAAAGAATAATAATTTGGATCTGTTGTGGCAACCCAGAGTAAACTAATGAGACACCAAAGGGGCTTATTCTTATCATTGCTATGACTACCAATCGTAACAAAAAGGTGGCGTGACATCAGCTGGCTGCTCACTCAATCAGAATGAACTGAGATGCCAGAAAATGCTCCAACACAGTTTATTTCTGTATAAATCCAACATTTGCCCCCCCCCCCCCCCCCCCTGCATTTTATAAAGGCTAGCAAGCAATAAGCACTTCTAAATCTAAAACGCCTCTGGAGCAATTTACAGTACGTCTTATGGACATGTTTGCAGGCTAACTAGCGATACAGGAATGTCACTGTGAAAGACGGACTGAAATAAAGTGAATTTTAGTTTTGCTAAACAGTGAAGCATAAAGTAAAAACTCATAGTGACAGAGTTGGGTTTTTCCATCCTTTATCCGCTGTCATTAAACATTGTGCAGATTAACGCCAAGTAACCACAAGCGAATTGCTCGTCACCCTCATTTGTAGCTAAAGGGACTGTAGAGTTACAGTGATATGAAACTGAGAAAACCACTAAATTCTTCACATTTATGAAGCTTAAACTTAGTTAAACCACATGATGTTTGATATTTTGTATAGCTTAGGTAGTTCTCTTATGCCGTACTTTCCACGCTTTTTTGAGTAGCTGTTATTAGTCCAAGTCACACTTAGCTACAGTGGGTACTTCAGTGTAGATATGAGGTAGATAAAGACCTGAGCTATCAGTCTTTAGCGCTCTTTTGTTCCCGCTACACTTTGCTCTCACTATGGGGTTTGCACTCCTTCACAGCTTACCTGTTATTTTTTTTCCCTGCCACATTCATATTCAGCTCTTTTCTTTGTCTGCAAGGCCACAAGTACACGTTTGTGATGCCAGCGTTGGTTACTCGTCCTACTTTCTCTGTTTACGGTTTCAGGAGACGGCTTTGTGCACAGTATGAAATGGGCTTGGCAAGCACTTCATATCTGTACAGGCTACCATGCCTTTTTGAAAATAAATGATCAAAGTGGAAACGTGAAATTTTAAACCCGGTTCAGCATGTGCTGTGATAGGCTGTTAACCAAGTGGCTGCCAAACAAATAGTTTTCACTCCAAGGATCAATTTCAGAGGGTTGCAAGCATTTACCAAGTATTCTCACAATAAAATATGTGCTTTATTTTCTGAGCTCTTGCTTTTATTTCAATTCTTGGCACATACTGTGATTAACAATGTTTTCTACAGTACTAATCTATACAAGTAGTGCTAGCCTTGACCGCCACCAGCCCTCAGCTTTAAAAATGAAAGAAGCTCATAAATTCATTTTGAGATAAGTGTAATTTCAACCACAACTCCTAATTTCTATCATATGTGTGATATGATTAATTCTTGCAACGCGTTCTGTAGTTGTCCGACCATTAAGGGCTATTACAATGGAAAAACAACATTGTTTTCTGATCTGGTGCGTTGATGTTCACCGCATTTTACTTGGTTTGCCGTATGCCCTTGTAGTGCAGCCAACCTGTGTCCATCTGATCCCATCAGATCTCAGCAGTGAAGTCAAGCTGGTCCCGACTAGTACTTGCCTTAGAGACCATTTGGGAAAACCAGCGGCAGTCTGTGTTTCTCAACGAAGAATGGTAGTTGTGTCAGGAAGGGCACCTGGTGTACAACTTGTGCCCATCTGTGGGCACAAGTTGTACACCAGGTGCACATCCCAGTGCACATCTGTAATGATCCGTCGTGGTAACTGAACAGCCATGAGAAGCTAAAGGAATACAACATCCATTGCCTTTTTTATTTGAAGACATACAAGATCATAGTATTATTGTTTTTGAGTTATTGTGTTAACAATCTGGGGGGGATGGACTCATTTGTTCATCTAGCTAGGCAACCATCCATATACAGAGTTTTCTGTCTCCTAACATACCCAACTACACATCCACCAAACTACCCACACATCTACCTATAAGCCTGTCTACTTAATCACCTACTTACCTACAAACCTACCAAACTACCCACCCATCCACCTATAAACATAGCAACCCAACCACCTACAAACCTACCAAACTACCCACACATCTACCTATAAGCCTGTCTACCCAACAACCTACTTACCTACCTACAAACCTACCAAACTACCCACCCATCTACCTATAAACGTAGCTACCCAACCACCTACAAACCTACCAAACTACCCACACATCTACCTATAAGCCTGTCTACCCAATCACCTACTTGCCTACAAACCTACCAAACTACCCACCCATCTAACTATAAACCTACCCTACCACCTACTCACTGACACACCTGCCAAACTACCCACCCATCTACCTATACACCTTGCTACCCAACCACCTACTTACCTCCAAACCTACCCAACTACCCACCCAACAGCCAGTCTACTCAGCTACCTACCCAACTGCCAAACACTGACCTGTCTGCCCACCCACCCACTTACCTACCTCCCTACCAACTGACTTGCACATGCACTGAGTTTTATTGAGGTATATATATTGGCTTTTTCAAAAACTAAGACTCTTTCCGCACAGTACAGAATATGAACAGTGGTCATATGCAAGCTGATGCCAGTACCCCCCCTTGGTTTAATGACAGAGACAACTTCCCCTCCCCTCAATACACACAGTTTTGGAATGAAGCCTTTAGTCTTACTGACGTTCTGATTTTTCTTTCTTTTCCTCAGGATAACTACACATTTGCCCAGCCAGGCATCCAGAGGAAAGTCAAAGCCCTGGAGGAGCTGGTCAGCAGGATTGATGGTGAGTCATCTGCCTCGCCTCCATCCATCCATCCATAGAGTGCATTGTGCTCACAGCTCTGCCATTTCTCTTTGAATTCCTTTTACTGTTCTTGTTTCCCCTGTTGCATCCACTTTTCCTCCTTGTATCCTTTTTTTTTTGTTTACCTTTAAAACGGTGTATCTTTTTTTTTCCCCCTCTGCCAAATCCATATGTTTTTTATTCTTGCGGTGCAAACTGTGTTCCTCTGGGTGCCATTTTATTTCCGTTACTCACATGGCTGAGAGCGGCTGTTTTTAGCTCTGAAGTTTATGAATGTGGACAGTGTGATGCTTCCACAGCAGTTAAATGTCTCCTGAAGTTCCTGGAATGTTAAAAATAAATAAAAATCGCCAGTTGTAAAAAAAAAAATCCTTAATGAGCATTTTTTTAAAATTAGATAACTCAGATTTAATATAAATATATAAATATATGAAGTTTGTCTGAAAGGCTGAATTCTTTAACAACTTGTCCAGCTGTTTGATTACACATTACGAATTAATGCATTTTTAAGCCTCGGCAAATTCGGGCTGTTTGGCAGCTTTGTAATTACATGACAACGCAATCGCATGGCTCTCATTTACATTCCGCTCCGCCGCCTGGTGACCGCATACACGCCGGTGATTATTAGCACGCAGCAGTAACCCACTGAGGGCTGAAAGTTAATTCGTGCACGCTTGGTTTTCTTGCATACACGGGCACTTGACACACAGCACATGAACGTGCGCAGCCCGGGTGACATTTCACACAGACTCCCAACTTGGTGTTAATTGGCAAATACGCTTTTCCCGCTATATCATCTTTCCATTTTGTCAGAGTGATGAATGTGTAAAATGTCATGCGGTTTGAGCAGTTTTTTCTTTTATCCATCTAAACTTTTTATTTATTTTTTTTTTTGCTTGCTTGGAATACATGGAGCATTTGCAGCATCCCACAATGCATTGCATAGAACAAATCCTTATCAACGCAAGTCTTGTACAGTAGTCATGTTCTGTGGTAACCTTGGTGCTGTCTGACTACCCCATCATGCACGCTGTCAGCTCGAGGGGAGGAGAAGACACACTTGCTGCATATAAAGGGGAAAAGAGAGGCTGTGTATCGATGTGTGTGTGCTTGTGGATGTCGGGTAAAGTGTATGTAAACTGCAGAGTTGTGTGTTTGCAGAACATGACTGCAGGAGAGATTCTGCTGGTTGTTGTGTCCGGCATGAAAAGTGATACAATATAGTTGGTGAAACAAAAAAAATATTCAAACCGCAGGTAATTATCAACAGCATCAGTGCTCAAATGATAAAGAGGCATTCGGACCAAGTTCTTATATTTTGTAGACTATAAGTCACATCAGTCCAAAAATGCATCATGAAAAGGAAAAAAAAAGTTGCACAGTCTATAAGTTGCATTTATTTTTGAAACATGGTGCAACATTTCCATGTTACAAAAAGCAAAATGAACACATTATTTATAATGGAAACACTATTAGCAAGCAGAAGGAAATGAGCTAAATAATGTTACTGTACAAGGCACAAAGCTCAAGCATACAGGTTCTTGTCTCCACTGAACAGATAATCATAGGTGAGGTAAATGTGCAATGTTATTTTATGTTTGACGTTTAATGTAATTAAACATTCTCATTGGGCTAAAGACGGGGTACCCCTGGACAGGCAGGCTGCCAGACTGTCACAGTGCCAACCCATACAGACTAACTCCTTCAAAGTCACACTCACACCTATAGTCCATTTCAGAGTGTCCAGTTCACCAAACCTGCATGTCTTTGGAAGTGGGAGGAAGCCAAAACACATAACAGGAACCCACATGAACACAGGAAAAATATGCGCAAGCTCCCTTTTGTACAAACTCAAACAAATGTTGACTACTACTACTTTTCTTTCTCGAGGTGCTGCCCTGGTGCACCGGTTTAACATTTCATATGTGGCACACTGCCTTTGTCTTGTCCTCACTTATTTTGAAGTAAGTGGGAGGTGATGATCTAATTGTTAAGCACTGGGCTCGAGACCAGAGGATCCTCTGTTCAAACCCCAGTCTGGCTGGAAAATCACTAAGGGTTCTTGGGCAAAGTCCTTAATCCCCAAGTTGTCCCGGTGTGAAGTGAGCACCTTGCATGGCAGCACGCTAACATCACCACATTTGTGAATGGGTGAATGTGAGGCATCACTGTAAAGCCCTTTGAGCTTCTGATATAGATGGAAAAGCACTGTATAAATGCAGTCTATTTACCAGTTCCATACAGGTGAGATCTTTGCTGCTGTGATGTCAGTTGGCCAAGATGAGAAGAGATTGAGAAATTCTAAATAACGTAGGCTTACATGTCCTGACAAAATGCATTTTGGAGCTAGCCTATATTGAGTATTTTAAAAGCAAAAGTGAAGATCCGAGCTTAGTCTGTTAGCTTTAGCTTGTTCGGTAACACTGACATGGAGTTGTCTTTGAGTTTTACTCGTCTTGACCAGGTTATGCACGATCTTGCCCATGCTACACCTCTTTACCCATTCATGAATTGCCCGGGACTGAGACGGAGTAAGCACTGCTAAGACGGCAACCCAAGAATAGTCAAACATCAAGAGCCTCTGTGAAATGGACGTATGTTTGAATGCAGGAACTTCTAAAGAAATTTGCTAATTCCTGTGATTTACAATTATTTGTCACAGTACCTACACATTGGTACTGGGGGGGGGCTTTGGTGTATTTTGCTGACCTGCGTATGAGGGACTAGTTTGAGTCTGAAGTCGTCCTCACTTTGGCACACAGACAGGAGGAGCTCAAGATCACTGCACCATCCCTGCATTGAATAGACAACCTGGACCAATTGAGCCATAGCTGGCCCACTCAATGAAATTGATAAGAAGTAAATAGAAGAAAAGCAAGGCCGTGCACCTCATCCAAGCTTCACCACTTATCGGAGGTACGCACATGAAAAAAAAAAAAGAATGACCCAACATTTGAACTGTATCTTATTCCATAACCGCCCCTGTCATCATTGTTGGGTCAGAGCCATTTTCTGCCGTGTTTGCTTGATATCACCACCTCTAATGAGATCACAGATAGCTTTTATCTTGAGTTACAGGATTGTTTTTCGCTCTGCTGTCGACATAGCATCTGTTATGGGAACAATGGCCTATCATCTCTTCCAAAATTACCTATCAGCGCTTATCAAATACAAGGTTATCCAGTGCGTTGTGCATCATAAGTGGCGAAGTCCCATCTCTCCCTCCGACAGATGTTTTGTTGACTGAATCGGCATACCAGTATTGCATTATCATTGCTGATGCAAATCCCAAATGGAAGAATCAGATTTTTATGAGAATTTATATTGGTTCTTAATTGTTTTTCTCAGTGTGCTTGCACGTTGATGCGTCTTAAATGCTTCTTTTGAGATGCTGCTAATCCATTACATTCCGTGAGCAAATTATACTTAATTTTGAGGCTTATTAATTTGAGATCTGTTAGACAAAAATCACTGGGGGGGGGGGGGGGGGGGGGGGGGAATAGATGAAATGATTCCTCTGGGAAATTGGCTCATTGGAGTATTGAGAAGTGAGGTAAATTTTCTGTCTGCAGTATTCTTTTAATCATCGATGCCGTTGGACGCCGAAAATGCATAGATGACATTCTGTGAAACATCAAGAGATGCGTATTAATGTTTTGTAGAAAGTTTTAAAATGACCTGCTGTTTGTTTGCACGCTTACTTATTTTAGCAATGTTCACGTTTTGTGGCTAAATATGCTGCGACAAATTGGGAGGCACCAACTTTTAGGCACATCAAATGTGCCTCGTTTTTTCTTTCTTTCTTTCTTTTTTAATAATTGAAATATTGCCCAAAACGAGAGCTGACAGAATCGGAAACATACATTTGAGGTTAAAATGTTAGGCACAACATCAATAGAGGAAGAAATTAAAAGATCATCCCTCAAATGGTTGGGACACATAGAGAGAGTGGAGGTCAACAGAATCCCCAAAATGACCTTCAAGTACATACCAAAAGAAAAGTGCCATCTTGGGAAGACCTAGGAAATGATGGAGAGACAGCACACAGGAGATACAGACAAAACGCAGACTATACAGACTAAAGGAGGAGGGGGTTTTCCAGGACCGTGAAGAATGGAAGAGACTATGCTACCTGGCCTACCTGGGGAAGAATGAAATTATTCTAATATTTCTAAATACTTATGAAGGAGTACATTTTGGGATTTTTTATTTTAAAACTACATTTATTTTTAGTTATCTCCTATAGTTTTAGGGAGCTTGAATGTAAAATAATAAAATTAATAAAATAGCAGGTTTTAAAGAGGAGGATTAATAACCGTTATGCCACTAGTTTATGACTTGGAACACCTGCAATGTCACCTACTTCTGCTTTGAGTTACTGCTGAAAGGGATTATATCCACCAGCCTTGTCCCCAAATATGCCATTTAACACTCTCAAAAATGGCACTTTGAAAAGAAAAAGAAAAAAAGATGATACTTAAAGATTTTTAAAAGGTGAAAAATTAATTTTTTATAAACAAAACATTCGATGTAATTAATAAAAAGTTGTTTATTTTGTCTTTGAATCTTCAGTGCAATTTTTTTTTTTTTTTTTTTTAAAGAAAAAGAAATCAAAGTGAAGATGGTTATCTTGATTTTTAGTTTGTAAACAGGTGGTTTTGGCGAGTGGCTTTTATTTCCAGATCTCTGATGCTAAGTGCGTTTAGCGTCGCTTGATGAGAGGATGAGTGTCTCCTAAAATGACACGCCACTTTGCCAGCCAGCGCTCTTGTAACGTTCCTCTCATCTCTATTTCTCCTCTTATTGTGTGTGTTTGGATTAGTTTGTTGGACAATGCAGTCACACACGCTTATCATCACGCAAATTGGCAAAAGTTGAATTAGTTACACAAAAGAAAGACTATCCTGGCACTAGGGTGTTTTTTTTTTTGTGCCTGGGTTGTGTGAAAATGCTGGAAATTTTATTGTAAGACTGGAATATATTGCATATTGAAAGGAAAAATGCAAACATCTTTGCACAGTTTCTGATGAAAGATGAGATCAAATTAGTTGTTCCCTGCTAGTACCAGGTTGGACCCTCTTTTGCCTTCAGAACTGCCTTAATTCGTTGTGGCATAGATTCAACAAGGTGTTGGAACCTTGTAGATGTTGGTCCATCTCTTAATCGCCCATTCAACCAGTCTGCTCTGACCTTTGACATCGTCCACACACTGGATATCTTCTCTTTTTTGCATCATTCTCTATAAACCCCAGAAATGGTTGTGCGTGAAAATCCCAGTAGATCAGCAGTTTCTGAAATACTCAGACCAACCCATCTGGCACCAACCATTCTGATGCTCACTATGAACTTCAGCAAGTTGTCTTCGCCATGTCCAGATGACTTTAATTTTGTATCACTGTTGGTTCTGATGTTATAAATGCACACAAGGTCAGAAGAGACCATCAAATGGAAGGATAATACATGCAAACATGCCACATGAGGGGTATTAGAATGTTGACTTTTAATTCACTGGATTTTTTAATTTGAAATGCAAATTGGGACACAATGTAAAAAAAAAAGGTAAAATGGTAAATGGACTGCATTTATATAGCACTTTTCCATCTGCATCAGACGCTCAAAGCGCTTTACAGTAATGCCTCACATTCACCCCAGTGTCAGGGTGCTGCCATACAAAAACAAAAGTCTTGCCTTTCTGTACTATTTCTACATTGGTAGGGAAACTCAACAAATTTCAGAAAAGTCAGACCGACTCTGTTTTCCTGTATCTTGTGCGCTGTACGCGAACAGACAGGGGTGTTTTGAAATTGTGTGGATCTCTACCTTGTCAGGAGAGGGCACATGTATGCCAGTCATCCTGAAGTTGCTGTCACTAGTGCTGTAAATCAGGTTGGTCTATGTCAGCCTGTTTATTCCACAGCTTATTTATGCTCAGCTGTTTCATCTGACAGGGTCACCAATAGCCAGAAGCTAATAACCTGTCATCTGAATGTGCATCAGCAAATGCTCAGGTCAGGTCTGGGAGCACCACTAAGGTAGACAGCCGGTCCATTCCAACCTCTTGGAAGCAACCATCTATCTGCCGCAACCAGAATAAACACTGGTCTTGGCTCTGACTTTTCCGTTCTGGACTTTTTCATTCTTCTGGACTTTATTCTAGAGCACTGTGCTACGTGGCTAAATTATCATAGCTGACATTCCCCCAGAATGCAAATGAGTCTCCCTACATAGTCATTGGTTTGACACAAAGTCATTCGAGTGGTACACACTAATCCAAGTGGCACTGAGCGGTCACCTGGATCACGAGGACCATAACAACTCGACAAACATATTGGCCTCACTAAAAGCGTCTGTCCAGAAACTGCATGACTCCACAAACTCTCACTAAGCTTCTCTTGAGTGTTGAAGACCCCAGCAGTTGAAGAAGGTCAAGGGGACCCACATGGTTCACCTGGTTGCAGCAGACACACTGTTGAGATATGGGGATGTACCCCTCATCTGCCTGCTTGGTTACCATCCAGTAGACAACAGGGTTCCATGATGTGGTGGATTTGCACTCACCGGCCACTTTATTAGGTACACCTTGCTCGTACCGTGTTGAACTTCCTTTTGCCATCAGAACTGCCTTAATTCTTCGTGGCATAGATTCAACAAGGTGTTAGAAATGTTCCTCAGAGATGTTGGTCCATATTGAAATGATAGCATCACAAGTAAAGGAGCAGGTATATATTTTTTTGAAATTGTTTGGCTAGCTTCCTTTAACCCCTTTTAGTGACATCTGCTATAGTTTTTTTGGGGTTTTTTTTTTTTTTTTGGAAAATAGTTAATTTTTGTGCAGATGTCTTATTATGGTCAACGACCAGATGTAGGTAGAAACTATTTCTTCTGTTGAAACTTTCAGTGTAAGAGTGAGACACACTGAGTGGAAAACCAATGCCGCTCGGAGAGAAAGGACAGAAAAAGGCGTCTAAATGTAATTACGTTTTGTACCGAGGACAGCATGAAGTTGGTGGGAACTGGCCCCATCAGCAGAATCCTGGGAGCTGCTCACTCGTCACTGTACGACCTCCGACCCTTTGTTGTCCACCCACACTTCCCCAGTCGGATGCTGGCTGGTCCTCCACGTGCCCTCTGTCCTAAACTTTATCCATCAGATGGAACAAAGGCGAAACTCGCCAGTGAATTTGCTCCTTTTAGGAGGCGTCATCCCCGGGCCTCAGTGTTTGCTCAACCTGACATGCCAAGCGGCTGCCGCCGCTGGGCGCTAGCCCAGAGATTAAAAACAAATCACCCATTCCACCACTTTGTTCCACCGAGCTTTTTCTTCTCTTCCGTTTCTCTTATTTTTATTTGTCATTTTGACAAATGACTGTCTCTTACACCGCTCCGCTGCCGTGCGCCTCTGTCTCTTTGCGTGCAGCAAACATGCTAATATTAGCCAGAGCAAGTTCATTTGTGTAATTTGCCATTGTCTGAAGTTGTTTGACTCTCTCTCTCTCTCTCTCTGTCTGTCTGTTTGGCAGCTGGCTAAGATCCGACACCGTGACGCGTTCGGTGGTAATGAGCTCGCCTTGTTTATGCTTTTACAGCAGCATGTGATAATTAAACCGCAGAGAGAAGTGTGAAATAATAGCTTCCTGTTTACTTTGCGACCCGATCACACGACAACGTGCACTTCTAATTGTTAAACATGCACGCACGTGTGAACGTCAGGAGGCAGGTGTCATTCAACACTGTGCGCCTGTTCGTTTATTTTTATTTTAATTATAGGAATATACGCGAGCCTCGATAGGATTCACGTTTAACGATTAACAATCTGGACCGCGTGTGCGCACACGTATCTGCGGTTGTCAGTCACAATTTGTGAAGAACACAGTGTGTGTGAGAGAATAAGATGCTGCAGTTCTCTGTTAACTGTCTTTTGTCATGGAGTCGCTGACAGCTCTATAATTACATCTCTATTATGAGACGCGTGTGTGTGTGTGTGTGTGTGTGTGTGCGTCTTTGTAGAAAAAGTCAGTGTCTTTGGTTTGATGGCGATGAAAGAGGATGTTGTTGAATACTGGGTGGTATTTGTAGTCTTTTGTTATGTAAAGGAGCATAAAACAAACATTTATCAAAACAGAAGACAACAAAGGCAGCACTTCAGTTTGACATTTTGGTCCTCGCCCAGCCCGCTGTGTGTGCGTGCGTGTGTGTCTATGCCACCCACATTTGGAGCCATTTATTCACTGCTTCATTTCAGATGATTTCAGCATCGACACTCCCGTCTTAAATAACCGCACCGAACACAAACGGACAAAAGCAAAACACAGTTTGTGGCTTTAAGGAGACAGACGCAGCCCGGCGATAACAACATGGGGAAAGTAAATCTGTTTTCTGTGTGAAAATGCTTCTCCGCTCCGCTCCGCCACGGTGCTGTTTAATTGGTGATGCAACACACACGAGTTGTTATGCAGAGTTTCCACAGTCACAGCCACAGCAGCCTATAACTGAATGCGGATAACAAAACATACCATCAGTGCTGCAGATTCCTCACGACAAACGCGACACCCTGTACCAAAAGTTTTCGAAAACCTTTATAACGCCGGTATTTTGAATATGGATCACGTGCTGTAGTGCCACCTACTGGATCATGGACATCCATGTCTTATCAATGTAATATTTAAAGGTCTGTTTGTGTGTTAGTATGAACTCATACACACTGGATGGTAAAATTAAGCCGCGGTCACATTAGCTACAAGCGATGTCAAGTGACGGAGGCAAAGCGACGACTTCAATTCAATTTCAACTTATTTAATTTCTATACTGTCAAATCACAGCACAGCTGCCTCAAGGCGCTTCACACAAGTAAGGCGTAACTGTAGCAACCCCTGGAGCACGGGCACAGGCGACAGTGGTAAGGGAAAAACTCCCTTTGATGATTTAAGGAAGAAACCTCAAGCAGACCAGATTCAAAGGGGTGACTCTCTGTTTGGGCCATGCTATCAACACACTTGACAATATAAATATATTGGAAATTTTGGGAGTCCATGCTGGTATCCAGGATGGGAGGCTGGCTGGGGTGGGGGGGTTGGGTCCACAGATCCCGTCTGTTTCATGACCACTGCAGAAGAAGACACCCACTCCCACTTCTGGATGGAGACGCACCTTGGACAGCGAGAAAAAAGCAGAAAGGCAGCGACTTGCCATTTTTTAATCAGAGTGGGCGTTTGACGTTTTTTAGAGGCAAGAGACAAGGGTCACTCTGCTGCCAACTAGGCGGGGCCAAAATAGGAGGAGCGATTGAGAAGTTTTGAGCCCGAGCCAGAAAAAGTAGGGTGTGGTTCGCCATCTTTTGCTTTCTGAGAAACCAACATTTCTCAGCAACAAGTGAGACAAAACTTCACACATTCTCGAGAAATGTTGGTTTCTCAGACTGCTGAAGATGGAGAACCACACCCTACTTTTTCTCAATCGCCCCTTGTATTTTATGCAAATACTGAGCGACGCGGCATGCACCTGCCGATCGGTGTGACTAGGCAGCATAACGTCAGCTGTTTGTTCAGAAAAAGCTCAGACATATTTATTACGTCCGCCAAGGAGGTTATGTTTTCGGTCGCGTTTGTTTGTTTGTCTGTTTGTCAGCAAGATAACTCAAAATGTTTTGAACGGATTTTGATGAAATTTTGTGGAGTGGTTGGAAATGACAAGAGGAACAGGTGATTAAATTTTAGTGGTGATCCGGATCACAATCCGGATCCCGATGCTAACGCGTTAAAATGTCTATGGCATTTTCAATGTTAAAAGTTAGCATTAAGCAGTTGCAGCTGTCATCACGTTCGGGTGCATTTGTTTTCAAATTGTAATATTTCTTAAATTTATTTTTGTTTATATATTAATAATCTAATGATTATTATATACAATTTTAGAGAAAGAGACAAAAAGAAATAGATCACTGTGCCAAGGAGGGAATGTCTTTAGGGTCAGTGACCCTATGGCCTTGTTTAGAGAAGTGTTTCATAAATGTTAAAAAATTCATATATTTGCAGTTTAGTTGAATAATAAATTGAATTTTGTCTCTTATTTGTTTTTGTCTATAAGCACATGCAATATCAGTATCAGTGCTCAGATGACAGTAGCTTCTGGGAAAGGTGCAAGTTGCAATAAACTGTGATGCCAAGCACTAAGGATACATGCTATCCAGTCACAGCAGATGAAACTTTTTTTTACTACTGAGCAAACATCATTGTTAGACTTTTTTAGGTTCAATGATTCCACGGCGTGTAGATGTTATGGCGTCAGTGACCCCATGGCCTTGGCGGAGGTTTGCACTCTCTGAGTGCTTCTAGTTTGTGTATAAATCTATTGTGTTTCTCATATGTTCTGTACGAGTTAGTGACAAACAAACTAGGTAACACCTCTGAAGTGATTTGCGTCTTATGGCATGTTGCAGGAACGCCCATCAAGCAAAAAAACCCAACTGCTTGTCACCATCATTTGTAGCTACTGTGATCGTACGGTTAAACATTTTTTTAAAAGTTGAATTTCTCCTTGCTTATTGTTCATTATTGAATATATGACAGAATTTATTGAGATCAACATAATTTCTGAGAAATTAAGTGAACCATTATAAAAAAAAATCCTGAATCCAAAACTGTATCTTGATGAACATCAAAGTGCAGTTGACTTCCTCTTGATGCCGTCATTTTCCATATGATCATTTCACCAAGTTTCATGGAGTTCAGCTACAAATGTTTTGAATCCTGCTTACAAGCAGATGGTTAAAAAAAAAAAAAAAAAAGTTGAAAAACTAACCTTGGTTCACAAAAGTTTTGGTTTATGAATTGATAACACGGAGGTAAATAATTTGGTGT
The DNA here is from genome assembly GCF_902500255.1 of Thalassophryne amazonica. Lineage (NCBI taxonomy): Eukaryota > Metazoa > Chordata > Actinopteri > Batrachoidiformes > Batrachoididae > Thalassophryne > Thalassophryne amazonica. Next base: position 19,987,525 of record NC_047124.1, on the reverse strand, counting down.
TTGTGTTTGATTTGTGAGCTCAGCTCTTGTTTGGAATGTCTGAGGATATTTCAACACAGAATTTCTGAAGGACCGTGTCTGTCTACAGACTTGTGTAATGATTAATGCCAAACAACTGGAGGGGGAGATATTTGCACTTTAAAAAAATGTAATTATATTTGTCTGTTATGCAGACAAGTATATATTGAGCAGTTTGTGAATTTGGGTATTTCATCACAAAATCTTTGCTACCAATAACATATAATGCATGTCCTTGACTAGCATGACAGAGTGCGTGAGTATCATTTTCTGACTTAACTCACAGATGTCTAGGTTTATTTTGTCTCTTACATATACTGTATTTGTGCCCCCCCCCATAGAGTCTGTGCACCGCCATATGCAGCATTATGAGGTGGAATACCTGCAGTTTGCGTTTCGGTGGATGAACAACCTCCTGATGAGGGAGCTGCCACTACGCTGCACGATCAGACTGTGGGACACCTACCAGGTACACACACACACTAAAGCCGTGTGCATTAGTTCTGAATGTTGCAGTGTCTCCATATGTACATGGAGATTGGAGCTTGGGTGGCTTTGAACTGGAGATCTTGTTGTTGAGAGGCAAAAGTATTACCACTAGGATACTTGAATCTGGGCATGTAGGCCTTCAACTTA